>NC_142604.1:10346208-10568949 GCF_041222555.1 Hakea prostrata | reverse complement strand
AAGGATGTCGTCTATAAAGTGGAGAATAATTTAGTTACCCAATGTACTTGCTACTGGGATTAGATTTTGTCTAGTTTATTCTTTAGAGCTACTTTTCCGCTGGATGTAAAGTGGGATTTTTGCTTCACTTTACTTTTCTGTTTGATACTCTGATTATATCTATTATTCTGATTCGTTTATGATTCATTCTTTCATTATTGGATCTATGATTTATCTTCCGCACTCTTGTTATGATTGTTCATGATTATGTTATTGTTTATGTGGGAGGTTGATCACTCGATACCTGATCTTCGGGCTGTGGATCACACTCTCGGGTATGCCAGATAGGGTACCGGCTGGGAGGGCGTGACAATAGGTAGTTGATCCGGTAAATAGGGTAGCCCCAAGTACGCTTGGGACTGGATTGAATCCTTTGTTAGAGATATAGGCGAGTACTACACGAGCTTATTATGGAACGAGCCTTGTACGATGAGCAGAGTGACCTCATCTTGCTTCTGGCAAAGCTTGATACAATAGATAAGAAGCATTTTGGTATGGCAGGAATACTACTTTTTAGGTCGACCACTACATAGGAGTGATAGCGAAGCCAAGCCGTATAAAGCAGCCCTTATAGCAATAGCAAACGGCCCACTTATAGCGCCTCCCCTTTATTCGGGGACTTCAACAAGCCTTACAAGATCATAAAATGGCAAGTCTTCAAGTTTTCCTCAGACAATGGGAATGAATTCTATTACTTGATTAACATTGAAAGATATGTGTACCACACCGAACAAACGTGCCTGTAGAGTCTATTCGATGGGAGGGATGCAAGACTGTTGTCTGTATGGTGAAGTACATTGACCGCTTTGACAGCTAACGATTTGTGCGCATACCATTACCGATGGCTCGCTTAAATCCTTATTCAGTGACTGGCTATATGATGGATTTATTTCCAAGCGTAGGAGTCATGACTTTGAGCCTCCAAGTCTAGGGGACTCCCTTAGGAGAATCAGCTCTAAAAATTTGACACCAAAGGAGTCATATGGCCCCATGAATCTAGGTACCAACTAGGATCATATTATAGCTAGGAAAGATGCATTGCAGCAAAGGACCAGGGTGCTCTAAAACACCTAGATATGAGTGATCAGATCAATGATAGCATTTGATTTGATAACTTACCCATCTTTTCTTCCCAACAACCAGTGTTATCTAGCGTAGTCTTGATAAAGCTAAAGGCTTTCTCCCTCTCGACACGAGAAAGCTCAAAGCAGTCTAGCTAAGCCAAGTAAACCCCTGGTAGTTAGAGGACGATCCTTCGCCGCAAGAACTAATATCTATTGTGGGAGACCTAGTAGGACCAAGACTAAGAGGGGCCATAGGAAATCTTTATTTAAAGGAATCTCAAGGTAGAACTAGAACCAAAACGAAAAGCACGCCAGCCTCATAAGTTACATTCTATAGTAGTCAGTCTTTCAATTCCATCTCTTGGAACTTCTCAACCATCCATTGTTAGCTCTCTGCCAGCCTGTGCCAGGTCAGTCATAAGCACCAACAAAGGCTTCACACTTGAAAGGGCAAAGCAAGACTTGAAAGTCCGAGGCTTATCCCCTCTCTACCCTTAAAGACTGGGGGAAATTCCTATCGCTTTGTGGTCTCTGCAAGTTAGACAGCAAGGAAGATGGGGAAGGGTGTGAAACCCAGCCCTATTCTAACCCTGACCCTGACCAGGAACCCTTAATGTTTGTAGGTCTGAAGACCCAGAGTGGAAGAAGGAGAGACTTGTGGGCCCTTTTAGTTGAAGACTTGGTGTTAGATTTTGAGCCCATGGATATTGACAGTGATGCCCCTTACATGGATGCATTGTTAGTGTTCAGTGAGAAACTGCACCTAGAAGAGGGAAAGTCTAGTTGAAGTACTTGATGCACCTCCGGTCTTGTTTCGAAGGTATTTCTCTAATCTAGACTTGTTATTTGACTTGTAGGAGAAAACCCACCTCAATTTGGATCATTCAAGCCCTTCATTTCCCTGAACCAAGCTTGCTGTCACTGCTTGGTCGACTGAATTGGTCGACTGGGTCAGTCGACCAAGCCAGTCGACCAAAGGATTCCCAAATCCGAGAATTTGATGCTTTTTGAATATTCTCTTCTCTACTTAAGTGAGCCTCGTGTCTTGAACCCTATCTTACACTTCTAGCTTGCTAAGAACGAGAGGAGAGCTTCCCAAGGCACTTCCTTGGTAGTGGTGAAGGGATATTGCATTCAATCATTGCCTCTTATCTCCATTATCATCTATAAGGTATGATTTCTCTCTCTTTCTCTCTATCCTACTCTATTCTCTTCTTCTTGCTGTTGTGACCTTGGAGTTGGTGCTGCAACCTTGCAACCACCACTCCAAGTGTTAATTCTTTGCTAATTCATAATATCTTTCCATTCTTGCCTATGCTATGCTCTCATTTTGATTCTTGCATATGCATTTCTATGATTCTCTTCTTAGCATCATGTATTCTTGTCCTAAACTTAAGTATGAAGCATGCTAAGTCTGATTTCTATGCTAGCATATGATACTAATCTATTGCTTATCAATTCCCTTAGCTAATTCCCTAATTCCCCTTGCAATTTCATTTGATTTCAATTTAAGCTATGATTCTTGTATTTAGAACATAGGGTTTCAATTTGGGGATTCCTAATTAGACCATTAGATTATGCTACTTGTTAGATAGTGTTCTTATACTGTTAGTATCAATCCCTCCAAGTTTCGGATCGATTTGAGCCCCGATCAAAATTCACTATTCAGCCCCGCACTGTTCACTTGATCAACTGGGTCAGTCGACTAAGTCAATCAACCAATTGATTGCTGCACTGTGTGCTTCGCCGATTTGATCCATTCGACCTCCGATTTTCCCGATTTCTTCTCTAATCTTTCATTTATGTTTGTCTAGGGTCTTATTACCATCTTTGGATCATTCTCTTGGGACCTTTGGATTAGCTTCACATTGATTCAAGGTAAGGACGGTTATCACCATATAACATAGATTATGTGATTATTACATTGATGTTGACAACTTAGTAGGCTTAGCTTATTGGTTGTATTTGGACATCATATGACTGTTGTAGGTACTTTATGACAATAGTATCATGTTTATATACTCTTGCTTATCATGATTATTATTTATTGTCAATTTCATATATGATTGATCATGTGATGTTATGACTTATCTTTCAATATGATGAAGTATCATGTATGTATGATATGGTGAAATTGAGAATGTGATCGGATAAGTATAATTTGGGATTGGGGAATGTCCTTTTGACATTCTGTCCTTGGACATCGGAGGGAATAGTATGGGATGTTCTCCGAAGATGCCCATCGGCGCTTTCCCAGATTATTGGATGTCATATATAGGACTTGTCTAGATGTGTTGGTTAGGACATCCTTGTTGTATCAGACCCGAATCAAAAAGGCATTGAGACAGAACGACCTGTGTAGTAATGTGGGTTTATGGGCGCTCAAGACTGGTAACCAACCCGTGAGAGGACATAGATCACATTACGGATACTTGTTGAGGATATTTATTGGTAGGGTTGCAAATAGCTAGACTTGGGCTCATGGGCGCACAAGACCTGTAACCAACCTGTGAGTGGATGTGAGAGCTACCCGTTTACTATTTGTGGATGACCAATAGGGTTGATGAGTCCGTAGTCCAAGCTAGTTGGTGCCATAGGATACATGACTTTAGTGTGAAGGATACCAAACCGAGTTGGTTGTAGCCATAGGGGAAGTATCCGGATCTGACATGATACGACTGAGTAGATGACTTGCATTATGCTAGGCTTTACGGTGACATGCGCCAATACTTATACCAATGGTGATGTGAGAGAGTGGTGACTCAAACCCCAGCCATGGATTGTCCCGAGGGATGCAGGACCCAATTACCACCGGAGTACCCAAGATACCGAGATAGTTGAGGGACGAGTGATTTGAGACCCACCCAGAGAAGTATGGTGCTATAACTTAAAGCATGTCTACCATAGAGACTAGCATATGTAGAGTTAGAATCATATTTGCATCAACTGGTTCATATCATCTTGCACCATGTTATGTTTTGTATCATGTGACTTATGTATTATGGAATAACTACCTTGCTGAGTTTTCTCGAACTCATTCCTTTATGTGCAATTGTTTTGTTAGATTACTCTATAGGTGTTGAAGAATATGATGGCTCCTTTATCGAGACGGACCCCGATGCCTCATACTACTCTCAAGGTCTTGGCTACTATGAAGATCACATTGAGGATCCCGAGGGTGGTTACACTCCGTACCAGGATTAGCTCAACCTTAGCGTGGGAGAGGCCGTGTTTGGTCTCCTAGGTTTATACCTGTTGTGACTAAAATATCCACTTCCGGTTTATACTGGTCAAACCAATCTTAGCCAGGTTCGATTGAGAGATAAAGGAAGGATGATCAGCGATGTCCAAAGAGGAGCGATGATCCGACGGCTATGATTGAAAAAGTGTTATAAGTGGGAAAGCTAGTATAAAAGGGAGGAAATATTCGTAAGAAGGTAAGTCTCGAGAATCAACCAAACTCTAAAGTCATTGTGATTGAACTTCATTAAAAGCACTTTAGAAGCTCCAGAGAGCTCGGAAGCGTCAACTTCACCATACTGACTAGATCGTCGAAGACGAGACGCCGATCAAGACGATCGGCTCCGTTTCTTACTGGTATTCTGTTTCTTTCAGGAGTGAGGGGTTGATTGATCGAAGAGAAAACCAGATTGAATCAGATATGAGGAGTTTGGTGCGGAAAACTATGGTTCAAGGCGATCGGCAAAAATAACACCAACATTTTGGCGCCGTTTGTGGGAAGAACAGTAACTGGAGCAAGTTCAACGGAGAAGCTATGGCTCAATCACCAGAGCGGGAGGAAGGATTACCGATAGAAATGGCAGAAACAAGTTAGAGGGAACCGAGGAGAGTAAATCCAAAGAGGAGAACGAGAGAAGTGGTTCTGATACCACAAATTCCGATGGTGCAGACTCGACGAGGGTAGAGAATGGTGGAGGATCATTCACCTCGTCCTACTGATCAGTTCGAAAGGCAAGAGAAGCAATTGGCGGATACATTGGCGGCATCACGTCCAGAGCTAGATCCAAATCTGATCACTGAACAATTTGAAAGCATGCAACATCAAATCCTGGAAACTCAAAATCTGATGAGGACATTCATCAAGAAAATTGGAGTCCATCCTGAGGGAAGAGTTCCAATCTCATCAGCTGGAAGATCTCGAACTCTTTCCCGAGCAAAGAAGACCTCTGTTCCGAATTCTTAGATTCAGAAGTCAGGAGGAAGCCAAAGAAGATCAATTCTAAAGGAAGGATCAGGAGAGAGTGCAGATCCAAACTATATTCCACTAGAGACCGAAGATCGAGGATCGTCCAAGGATGATCAATTGAGTCACATTTGGAGCAAAAAGAGTAGAAGTGTTGGAGATCGGAGAGATAAGAAGGAAACAGGAAGATCAGGAGATAGCAGATCTGAAGTTCATGGATCGGAAATCAGTAAAAGATTTCGTATCCTTGACGATCAAATTCAGCGACTGGCGAACAAAGATGACGAAGAAAAAGTTGAGGAAATGATGAATCAAAATCCATTTGCTAAAGTTATTATGTCAGCACCATTGCCGCTCAATTTTAAACTTCCAACATTCACGATGTACGATGGAAGCACAGATCCAATGGAACACCTGACCAGTTCAATTCTGTTATGATGCTGGCAGGTAATTCTGATGTTTTAAAGTGTCGGTCATTTCCATCCTCGTTGAAAGGATCTGCAACAACTTGGTTCTTCAGCTTACAACCAGATTCCATTAAGGATTTCAAAGATTTGACGAAAATATTCTTGTCAAGGTTCCAAAGTAGTATGAAGAGTAGCAAAACTGTTGATAATTTGGCTGCAATCCGTCAAAAATCAGGAGAATCAGTTAGAAGTTACATGAAGAGATTCAATCAAGAATCAATTCAGATTAAAATTTTGAATGAGGTAGTAGCATATGACGCTATGTTCAGAGGTCTAACAGATGAACATCTTTTGGAATTTCTGATCATGAACAAGTCGGCGCAAATATTGCAGAACTAACGACTCGCTATAACCAATATGCAAATATGAAAGACATTCTTCAGGCAAGAAAAGAAACTGATGGCAATGGAGGTAAAAAGAAAGATGATGGAGTTGTGAGATCTGATCAGAGGGATCAGAGAGATCGGAGGAATAGCAAGAATTTCCCAAGAAATATTCTTGATTGTCAATACAGAAGGGATATTCCAAGACCATTCCAGGAAAACTAAACTCCTCTCAATACAAGAAGGTCAGAAATTCTGATGTGAATTCAACATCAAGGAATTATGAAGTGGCCATTACCAATGATAGCAAAGGTGGACGAGAGGAATTCGAATAGATTCTATAGATATCACAAGGATCATGGTCATGATACTGATGATTGCAAAATTTTGAAAAATGAAATTGAACGATTAATCAATCAGGGGAGGTTGGATCAATTTGTTCAAAGGAGAAATGGAGGCAACAGAAGAAATGTCGCTGATCAAACCAAGAAGATGGAATAATCAAACACTAGCGAGGGAAGATCGACCGAAGGGAGATTTTCAGTATAACTCTTCAGATGAAAATACTAAACAATAGGAAAATTAGCAAGTTCAACAGAAGCAGTCTCCTGTCATGACCATCTTGGGAAGTTTAGATTTGAATTCAATTTCAAAGTCTAAGGCACATGCCAGGTATGTAAGTGCTTTCGAATCTCATGTTATTCCTAGAAGAATCAAAATGATGAAGGAGATAGTCTTCACAAAGGAGGAGATGGAAGGAATTCAGGAACCACATGATGATGCCATTGTGGTAGTCATTGAGGTGGCAAACAGGGATATTCACAGGGTTCTAGTCGATACAGGATCTTCTGTAGACATAATGTCTAATGAAGCTTTTCAGCGATTGAAGTTGGATACAGTCAAGATAAAACCTTGCGGTACAAGACTATTTGGATTTTCTGGAGAATCTACTTCGGTAGAAGGAACTGTGGAACTAACAATAACATTGGGAACACATCCACAAACGGTAACTACGGTTACTAAATTTTTGTTGATAAAAAGTTTGTCAACATACAATATAATTCTCGGGAGACCAACGTTGAATGCTATTGGGGCAATAGTTTCGACGAGACATTTGAAGGTCAAATTCCCAACTGAAGGAGGTATTGGAGAATGCAAATCGGATCAGAAAACTTCAAGGCAAAGCTATACAACCTTTTTGAAGGATTCAAAAGCACAAGGTAAGGCACTTGCTCTTACTGTGGAAGTTACGGATAACAAGGATGAAGAAAAAATTCAAAGAGGTGAACCAGTAGAAAAGCTGGAGAAAATTTGTTTTGGTTTAGAGAATCCAGAAAAAGGAACCATGATAGGAGCTGATCAGAACAGTCAGGACAAGGAGCAATTAAGAGAATTTCTTCAGCAAAACGCAGATGTCTTCGCTTGGTCAGCACAAGACATGCCGGGTTTAAGCAGAGAAGTGGCGGAGCATTGTCTATGGATAGATAAATCTATCAAGCCAGTGAAATAGAGGCGAAGGAATTTCTCATCAGAAAAGCATGATGCAATTAAAGTTGAAGTGGACAAGCTCAGAAAATCTGAGTTTATTGAGCAAATTGAATGTCCAAAGTGGCTAGCAAATGTGGTAATGGTGAAAAAGCATAATGGAAAATGGCAAATGTGTGTAGATTACATTGATTTGAACAAGGCATGTCCCAAGGATTGCTATCCTTTGCCACGAATTGATCATTTGATCGATGCTACATCAGGTCAGCAAATGTTGAGCTTTATGGACGCTTATTCTGGTTATAATCAAATTCTTATGAAGAAGGAGGACCAACCTCATACAGCATTCATGACCAATCGGGAAAGCTATTGTTATAAGGTTATGCCTTTTGGGTTAAAAAATGCTGGTGCAACATACCAAAGGGTGATGAACAAGCTGTTTGCTGATCAGATTGGAAGAAATATGGAGGTTTATGTAGACAATCTTCTTGTAAAAAGTCAATTTAGATATGATCTTCTTGCTGATTTAAGGGAGTGCTTTGATGTACTAAGGAGAAATGGAATGATACTCAATCCTGAGAAGTGCACGTTTGGGGTTTCATCTGCTAAATTCCTTG
This sequence comes from Hakea prostrata, assembly GCF_041222555.1. Classification (NCBI taxonomy): domain Eukaryota; kingdom Viridiplantae; phylum Streptophyta; class Magnoliopsida; order Proteales; family Proteaceae; genus Hakea; species Hakea prostrata. Next base: position 10,560,750 of record NC_142604.1, on the reverse strand, counting down.
GTTACATGGTCACGCAGAGGGGTATTGAGGCAAATCCAGAAAAAATCAGGGCTATCTTGAATATGACGGCACCCAGCAGTATGAAAGAAATTCAAAGCTTAATAGGAAGAGTTGCGGCATTAAGCAGATTTATATCAAGATCAGGAGATAAATGTGCACCATTCTTCAAGGCGTTGAAAAATCTAAATGCACTCAACGAATTCAAATGGTCAGAGGACTGTCAGAATTCATTTGAAGAGCTGAAGAGGAGGCTAACCAGTCCACCAGTTCTATGTCGACCAAAGCCCGGAGAGAGCTTGCAGATATATCTATCTACTTCGAAGGCGGCAGTAAGCACGATATTAATCCGGGAAGAAGGTACTGTCCAAAATCCTATCTACTTTGTAAGTCATACATTGTTAGATGCACAATCTAGATATCCAGAATTTGAAAAGCAGGCTTTGGCCTTAATAATAGCAGCCAGGAAGCTTAGACATTATTTTCAGGCTCATCCAATTATTGTTCTTACTAATTGGCCTTTAAAGAAAATACTGCATAAGCCTGATCTGGCGGGGAGAATGGTATCATGGGCAGTAGAGTTAACAGAACATGATATAGATTATAAACCCAGAACTGCGATAAAGGCACAAGTTTTGGCTGATTTTATTGCTGAAAGTATTTAATCACCGGAGGAAGAAAAAGATTCCAGTGAGGTGTCTTCTGTGTGGACCTTACATGTAGATGGGTCAAGTCATTCTCAGGGATCAGGAGCAGGGGTAATTTTACAAAGTCCATTCGGATTTGTAATTCAGAATGCACTCCGGTTTAATTTTCATGCTTCAACCAATGAAGCAGAGTATGAAGCTCTTATTGCAGGTTTACGACTGGCCAAATCCCTCTGTGTACAAATCATTGAAGTAAAAAGTGATTATGAGCTAGTGGTCAGTCAAGTCACAGGAGCATATGATGCGAAAGATGATTGGATGGTCAGTTATCTTAAAAAAATATGGCAATGTAAGGAGTGGTTTACACAATTCTCAGTCACGAGGATATCCTGAAATCAAAATAATGAAGCAGATTCTCTGGCAAAATTGGCATCCGCAAAATCTACTTCTATACCATAAGCTGTATATTATGAGGAGCTAAATATTACAGCATATTCAGATCCAGAGATAATGGAAATTGATGCAGAGGTATCTTGGATGAATCCTATTATACAGTATCTAAAGGATGGTATTCTTCCTGAAGATAGGGAAAAGGCCAGAACTGTGAAAAGAAGAGCTGCCAGGTTTATTCTATAGAATGAGCTATTATATAACAGAACAGTTTCTGGGCCACTTTTGAAATGTTTGGGACCATCTGATGCACTTTATGCCTTATTAGAGGTCCACGAAGGAATCTGTGGAAGCCACTTAGGTGGGAAAGCTTTGGCTTATAAAATTCTAAGACAAGGATTTTATTGGCCACGCATGCAATCTGAGGCGATTGAGTATGTAAGAAGGTGTCATCAATGTCAAATTCATGCACCAATTCAAAGCCAGCCAACAGAGCAACTAACATCAATTCTTAATCCCCTTCCATTTGCTATGTGGGGTATGGATTTGTTAGGGGCATTTCCTGTTACAAATGGAGGGAAAAAGTTCGTAGTGGCCGCAATTGATTATTTCACGAAATGGGTAGAAGCAGAAGCCCTGGCAACGACTACCACAAGTCAAATTGAAAAGTTCTTCAGAAATCATGTCATATTCAGATATGGCCTGCCAAAGATTCTACTGACTGATCACAGACCACAATTTGACAATGAAAGATTCAAGGAATTTTGTGCAGATTATCATATTGAATGCAAGCACTCATCTATGGCATATCCTCAATGCAATGGTCAAATTGAGGTAACCAACAGAACACTTTTGCAAGGAATAAAAAGGAGGCTGGATGAAGCACATAGCTTGTGGATCGATGAACTACCTCATGTACTATGGGCGTATAGGACTACGGTCAGGACTCCAACAGGAGAAACACCTTTCAGACTAGCATATGGGTCAGAGGCGTTGGCTCCAGTGGAGGTTATGGTGGGATCAAACAGATATGAAGGATTTGATCCAGTAGCTAATGAAGAAGGATTGCGAGCAAACCTTGAATTCTTAGATGAAGTCAGAGAAAAAGCCTTATACCGCAATATAGAATATCAGAGGAGAACAACGGCGTACTACAATGCTCGAGTCAGACCTAAATCTTTTAGAGTGGGAGATTTGGTTTTGAGGAAAAAATCAGCATCAGATCCAAGAAATTGTGGAAAACTTTCTGCAAACTGGGAGGGGCCATATGTGGTGACAAAAACTGTGAGTAGAAACACATATTGGCTGAAAGATGCTCATGGGAGCTATTTGAAACAACCATGGAATGTAATTCACCTTAAGAAATATTATCAGTAGAAAGGAGACAGGGTTTTCTGGTATTCTTGGAGAAACCATCTTATTAATCGTGGTCATCGAAAATTTCTTCTTCATTTTAATCCAAAGAACATTTTTGGCAAACTAATCTTCTGATCATGCCATTTCAACACTGATCCAGGGTCATTCCTTCCGAGGGTGATCCTGACTTTCCGAAGTCAGGCCAAGTGGCCAGCCTTACGAGGTCTGATCATGCCATTTCAACGCTGATCCAGGATCATTCCTTCCGAGGGTGATCCCGACTTTCCGAAGTCAGGCTCAAGTGGCCAACCTTACGAGGTCTGATCATGCCTTTTCAACGCTGATTCAGGGTCATTCCTTTCGAGGATGATCCCGGCTTTCCGAAGTCAGGCTCAAGTAGCCACCCATCTGGGGCGTGATTATGCTAGCTGATCCAGATCATTCCTTCCGAAGATGGTCCCGACTCTTCGTGAGTCAGGCTCAAGTAGCCAGCCTTCCGAGGCCTAGTCATGCTTTCCAAAGCTGATCACGGATCATTCCTTCCGAGGGTGGTCTCGACTCTTCGTGAGTTAGGCTCAAGTAGCCAGCCTTCCGAGGCCTGGTCATGCTTTCCGAAGCTGATCACGGATCATTCCTTCCGAGGATGATCCCGACTTACGTCCTCGGGGCTCGAGGATGATGCCACGGATCACTCCTTCCGAGGATGATCCCGGATCCCTCCTTTCAAGGATGATCCCGACTTTCGTCCAGAGCCATCTTTCTAAGGCAGCATCTCTCTAAGGCAGCATCACTTTAAGACAGCATTTGGATCGAGAACAATGGAATTAATCAATAAAATAACTCAAGGATCAGGTTATATGGAAGATTATTTATCGAAGTTCAAAGATTTTCTACAAATCATCATCTGAAAGTATCTGATCAAGTATTAAGGTTTCTATCAAATATTTTCTCTTCAGAAATATCTCAGCAGAAGTCAATGAAGAATGCAAGTTTGATCAGAGATATATATATATATCTAATCAATTATGAGTTGGTCAGAAGATGATAGCTAGCATTATAAAAGATACTATTCTGTCAAAGCCAAAAAGAGCAAAAGAAAGGAAGAAAATTTCATTAATATAAAAGATTGACAAGTTCAAAAACCTCATATGCAGAGGAGGTAAACAAAGAGGGAAAAATAAGTTCATAAACAAAAAGAGTGTATTCTTCAAACTTGTGATTTTGCAGACGGATCAACATCTGCAACATTACCAGATGGATCAACATCAGCAGTATCATTGGCAGCAGTCTCTTTATCATCTTGAAGAGGTGAGTTACCATCACCATTGTTATCTGAATCACTAGCAGAATGGTCTTGGCTAGAATTGGAAGACTCACTGATATCATTGTCAGAATCATCTTCTGATGAGCAATCAGAGTTGGGGTATCTCAAGTTCCTAAGGTCAAAAAAGGTTCTGGATGGGAGAAATTCTTGAGATAACAATTTGAAATCTATATCAAGATGAATCTTGAGGATTTCTGAAAAGATTTGATCAGAGCAATCCTTCACCATATTCTTGCAAAATTCGAGGAATGTTGGATTATCTCCAACTTCCTTCTCTGAGGAGGTGACCGAATTTAAGACAATCTGATTTTCACTTTGTATTCTTTTCTTCTCTACTTCAAATTGTCTTCTCTCTGCTTCTAAATCTTCATGCAGTAAAGTTTTGAATTTTAAAGTTTCATCCAAAAGAACATAAAGACTTTCCTTTTCTTTAGAAACCAAACCAAGGGAAACCTCAAGATTATCTCTTTCTGCTGTCACCTCACTGAGTCTCAATCCCAAACCATCATTTTTATCCTCTAAAGCAAAATTTTCATATAAAATTGAGCTGAAAGCTTTCACATGATATTCTTGGGCCAACTCTAAAGTTGTATTCAGCTTTTCAATCTCATTGAACTTTTCCTGAAGTTCATTCTTTTCTTTCTCAATACTTTGTGACCAGACCAAAGCTCTAGTTAGCTTTTCCTTAAAATCCTCTCTTTCATCTATGGCAATTCTGGCCCTGTCAAGGGCATCCTTCTTTAACATTTCGAGTTGAAGGAGCTCATCTCTATAATTCAAAATAGCATCTCTCAACATAGAAATCTCTTCCTGCAATTCAACACAATGGTCAGAGCAAAGTTCATAATCAGTGTGCAAACTATCAAGATCATTCATCAAATCAATCTCTCTGAACTCAGCATCTGTTAATTTTCTCTCTGAAGAGTCCAATTTTCTCCGAAGATCTTGTACCTCATTGACCAGCTCGAAATTCCTTTTGATCAGATCATCATTTTCCTGGGATAAAGTTTTTTCCCTCTCCAACACTTTAGAAAATGCATTGAAGGCAGCTCCAAAACATCTGTAGATTAGTCAACATATATTAAACAATATAAATACTTAGATCAATAGTAAACCAATTCTAAATAGAAGAATGAGAAAAAGGTCTATTTCTTACCCCCACCCATGTGAGTAAAGTTCAAAGTCAGACATTCGAGTAGTTTGTCTCTTGTCGCGGGGATTCTTGCCTTTTGTGCCCCACTCTCTGGCAGCCTCCCAATTGCGGCTGGCTGTATGATTTTCTTTCAAAGACCACTCAGGGTGGAAAGGATTTCCAGAGTCAGCAATACTCATGGTATCATCAAGCTGCTTAGGGACTGGTTGGAGATCAGCTACCTCAAGAATATTCTCAAGATTTACATTTACAGCAGCATCATTTGAACCAGTATGCATGATAATATTTTCTTGGTCTTCATGACCATTCTAGGGATCAATTACCATAAGAGCTTTAGGTGGGGCAGCATTATTTTCTGGCAGAACAACTTCATGAATTTCCTCAGGAAGGAGAATATTCTGATTATTTTCCTCCAAGGGAGGAGCATCTTGATCATTTTCTTCAAAAGGGGGGACATTGGTATCTGGAGCAACAACATCCAACATAGGGATGGATAAAGGTAAAACAGAAGCAGAGGGTTCATTCACATGGTCCTTGGCAACAACATCCAAGGGAGAAGCAGGCATATCAACATTTACATCACACAATTGGTCAGCAATTTCTTCAATAATATCACCTGCAGCATGTATTAATATATCTTCAGCAATTCTCTTCAGATGATCAGGAGAAAAGTCAAAAAAGTCCTTACCTCGATCTTCATCCTCAACCATCTTTTTTGGGAAGATGGAAGTATCGTGGGATAAATCAGCTGGTGTGTGTGACAATAAGCTTTCTCTATTTTCTTCAGCATTAGCCTCGGAGGCAACGGAAATTTCTTCATTGGTGGCAGCAGGAATTTCTTCATGTGGATTAATTTCTTCAGTGGGGACTTCTGTAGGAGCAGTATGGAATTCTTTTCTTTTCTTCTTCTTCTTCGAACCAGACGTAACCCTAGTCAAAAACTGGACCTGTAGACCTAAGTCTGCATCTCAGTGTATTGGAAGTTCTGGAGGTCCTCACCTTGGGACTAGGGGTTTTGCTTGCAACAGTTTTCACAATTTGAACATCAATGTTTTCTCTAGCGGAATCTTCTGGCACCTGGTTGGTTTTTTCTCGATCAGGGGAAGTTTCCTTCTCAGCAGGTTTTCTTTTTGAAGGGTGACAGGCAGTGTGTTTCCTTTTCTTGGAGGATTTGGTAACCTTGGGGTCAGATTTCTTTTCTTCTAAAACAATTCTTCGGAGATCAGCAACACTAGAGACCGGACAACCAACTATTTCTGATGATAAAAAAATATATATGATGATGAATAAAGATTATAAGGAAAAAAGATATATTGTTGTTACTATCTTTACCTGGAAAGAGGCCATGACTGATAAGACCTACATCCGTTTTCAACTTGGCTGCATCTATTGGAGTTCCAGTGGGAATCAAACTCCAAGTTTATCGGTCGTACTCGGTGAGTTCGGGATGCACTTTCAGAGGGGATAAGGATTCCAAGGAATGTAAACACCATCGAGACCGAAAGTTTGGATTCGGAATGGCGCAGAAGAAATATTTTTCCCGCCATTGCTTGTTGTCATGGGGAATGGAGGAATCAATGAAAATTTGGGAGTCTCTTCCCAGTTCATTCAAAATGCAAGTTCTTTTGGAAAAATGAAGGTATCCGCGTTCGCGGGATACTTTCAGGGTGTAGTAATTTCTGAAAAGATCAACAGAGGGGATACAATTCATCTTGAGGATAAAAGCAAAAAAACAGTAAACTAGTCTCCAACTGTTCGGAGTAAGTTGAGAAGGGCAAACATGATAGTAGTCCAATAAAGATTGAACTATGGGGATCAAAGGGATTCTAAAGCCTGAGTTAAGATGATCAAGGTAAATGGTGATAACTCCTGGATCAACTGAGTAGGGACGGTTAGAAGATTCGGGAACCCATATTCTAGCATCAGAAGGGAAATGGTAACTTTCTAAATAGGAGTCCAGGTGAGACTTCTTTATTTTGGTGGGATACCACTCGGGACCAGCATATTTTGGGTCCATCTTCTCTCTGGACGTATTTACAGGAGTGTAAATAACGATGGCTTCATCGTGAGCATATGGAATAGGTTTCTAGTCTAAAGGATTCTGATGAGAGGAGGAAGCACTAGATACGTCTTTCATTCGCTCATCGTTTGGAGATATAGCAGATTGAGCAAAGGTACTGGGTATTGAAGGGTTGGAAGCAGGATCCATGGCGGAGACAGAAAAGGAAGAAGAAGAAACCTGAAAGATAAAATCTGAAAAGGAGTGATAAGTAAAATGGCGGATAAGTATGTTTGATATTCTCGAAGGAGGAGAGCAGAGTATGGAAGGGAACAGTGACAGGTTGACAGATATATACATAAAGAATGAAGGAGGATTTCTTGAAAAGAGGGGGAAATACACGATGGTCCAAAATCAATGGTCATTACTTTTCGTAACCGACGCGTGGGATCAATCGGTGAACTTATGAAAATTGCAGTTGAAAAGACGAAATTTATGATCAAGCGGCGGTAACGTTAAGGAAGATGGAAAGTTATATTTGAAAATTCATAAAAAGCCTGACAGGAAAGTGATTTCAGCTGGCTTTAAGATAATTTGGGGGCTGAGTACAGTAATATAATAATTACGCAAGGCAATTCAAATATTATATTCAACTATTGCAGAGGACATAATTTTATACGAGACATGGTCATAAATCGACTTTCAAGTTAATGATGATATGGTGACTTGGCATCAAAGTTTTGAAGAAATCAAGGACTATCTAGGGAAAAGGCGTAATGGCTGAGCAGAGAATACTCAATGGTTTTGACAGGAAGGATTAAACTTATTGATCAGAGTCTCATGTAAGTTCAACCTGATCAGTAGGCTTGGGGGCTTATGTTGTGACTAAAATATCCACTTCCGGTTTATACTGGTCAAACCAATCTTAGCCGGGTTCGATTGAGAGATAAAGGAAGGATGATCAGCGACGTCCAAAGAGGAGCGATGATCCGACGGCTATGATTGAAAAAGTGTTATAAGCGGGAAAGCTAGTATAAAAGGGAGGAAAGATTCGTAAGAAGGTAAGTCTCGAGAATCAACCAAACTCTAAACTCACTCTGATTGAACTTCATTAAAAGCACTTTAGAAGCTCCAGAGAGCTCGGAAGCGTCAACTTCACCATTCTGACTAGATCGTCGGAGACGAGACACCGATCAAAACGATAGGCTCCGTTTCTTACTGGTATTCTGTTTCTTTCAGGAATGAGGGGTTGATTGATCAAAGAGCAAACCAGATCGAATCAGATTTGAGGAGTTCGGTGCGGAAAACTACGGTTCAAGGCGATCGACAGAAATAGCACCAACAATACCTATGAGGATATTTTGTATAAGATGGAGGAGACCTTAGTTTAGACTTTTATATTGTTATCTTTTTGAAACTTGGATCTGTAATCTTAACTTTAATTGATCTACATTCCGCTGTTACCGAGGGAGTGATTTCCGCTCACTCTCTCTCCTTTTGAATTATATGTATACATTAGTATCTTTTATTCCGCACTCTGATTATCTTGTTCTTATCTTATTCATGATTTCATTTATTATATGCTTTGACCTTGATTATTATTGTTTATGATTGTATTATCGCGTATGTGGGAGGCATGGTTGCTCGATACTTGATCCTTAGGACTGTGGATCACATACCCGGGTATGCTAGGTAGGGTACTGGCTGGGTGGATGTGACAAAGGGTTTAGGGAAAGCCCTTTAACCTATTTCGTTTACTTGAGTTACTGATTGACTAGTCGATGCCTTTGGGCCTCATCCCACTATGCTTCTACCCTACCGGAGGGTCTCCCTTTCTCCCTTCTGTCTTGTTTGAATCGTTCACTCCTTAGGTATGAGGAAGTCAAGTCTTATGCATGGGTACAGTTAGACTGTGGATCACATACCCGGGTATGCTAGGTAGGGTACTGGCTGGGTGGATGTGACAAAGGGTTTAGGGAAAGCCCTTTAACCTATTTTGTTTACTTGAGTTACTGATTGACTAGTCGATGCCTTTGGGCCTCATCCCACTATGCTTCTACCCTACCGGAGGGTCTCCCTTTCTCCCTTTTGTCTTGTTTGAATCGTTCACTCCTTAGGTATGAGGAAGTCAAGTCTTATGCATGGGTACAGTTAGAGGTAGAGTTAAGGTCTTCACTCCTACTCTCCTTTGTCTGAACCTTCGATCGATTCTCATGTGTTAAGGTCTTCGAGTGCGAACCTTTTGCTTTTAACACGGGTGAAGGATCTCAAAAAGTATAAAGAATGGCCTGCGCCCTCCTACGTTGACTCTAATGCGAGTTCCACAAGGTTAGGGAGTCTTACGACGTTCATTTTGGAATTGGATCTATAGCCTGTTTAAGTCTCTCCTCCTATCTTCCCTATAGACCTAGCTAAAGAGGTTGTAAACCCCTCACGTCTGGACAGAGCTACTTCCACCTACTTCTAAGCCTAAGATTGTCTCTACACTAGTCATAGGAATTCTCCTATTTCCGAAAGCTGTAGAGTAGAGTTGATAGTTCTCACACATTATTTGTCAATTCAAATTGACCACTTCCGAATCTCAGTGGTTAGAGCTTTGTACATGACCTGCCTGATGAGCTAACTATTCCTAAAACTCCAAGGCCTTCTGTCTTATATCAGGGAAAAAAAAGAAAAAAAAAAGAGTTTAGGGGGACCCTGCTATCTCAAGAATATTTCCTCAGTAGACACATAAAGTACCTCTGGGGTCTTTTTGAAGAAAAATCTCAGGAACCTATTTACGGTTCTCATATTCCTATCCCTTTGGAACCAAGGTGGCAGGGATTCCTTACCCAGTGTAGATTTTTGGGAAGATTTGAAAAGTACGTAGAAGTCACTACGACCGTTGCATGGAATGACCATACTGACTTGCCGACTCATCTCTCTTTCATCTCTCTTTCTTATAAATTATAAAAAAGAGTTCTTCGTCATAGCTTTCACCCACTGTCCTATGCAATTACATGAGGGACACCGGAGGATAGAGGGAAGATAAAGAAGTGCCTTTAAGTGCAAAATAGCTTCTTTTCTTGTTTTGCCTCTATCTTACCTGCTTTAAGGCTTTCTTTCCTCTCCTGATTTAGCTTCTCTTGTCAAACCTCTCCTTCTTTTGCCTAATTATTATTACAAGCTTTTATTATACCTATGTAATTAGTATAATAATAAAAAAAAGGTTTTCAAACTTGAATTCTTACTCTTTAGGCTAGATAGATACTGCATGTGTTCCGCGAGGGATATTCCCTATTCGGAATAGCTGATTGGAAAGGCTTTCCTGGTTGTGTTTACATCCGTCCTTCCACCCAATTATTATATAAGGTGTTGGCGGTGGTCTCTCACCATAATATTAGGTTGCGAGCCTTTGTGTAAAACCCAGCCCTAACCTTGACCCGGAAACCTTGTTATTTGTAGGTCCGATGACCCGAAGTAAAGTAAGAAGTCAGCTTTGGGCCATCCCAGTGGAGGACTTGGTGTCTGGCTTTGAATCCATGAAAGTCGATGATGAAGTTCTATTTATGGAAACTGAATCCTGATGAAGATCTGATTAGTTGATGGACTTGGAGTGCTCTCTATCTTGGTTTGAAGGCATTTCTACCTATTAGGTAAGTCACTTGACTTGTGTACAAAACCCCTTTAGGATTGGATTTGATCTGGACCTTCAATTCCCTGTTTTGGACTTGCTGTCAGCATTGGTCGACTGATTGGTCGATCGGGCCGATCGACCAATCCACTCGACCAATGAGTCTTGTCTTTGGCAATTAGGTTGTTCTTGCTCTATTTAAGTCCAATCTCGACTCCACTTCGTATTTGCTGCCTCCAAACTCTCTGGAACGAACCAAAGACCTCTGCAAGTCATCTCCCTTGCATCCTTGGTGTTTTCTTGATGGATCTTCGCCGAAACTCTTCTTTTTGCATCAAAAGGTATGTCTACTCTCTTTTCTTCTCCTCCATCTTTGTTTTCTTTCCTTTTTGAGTTGAGACAGTAGAAGAGATGCTGCATTCTCTGTTGCAAACATCTCTGAACATGTTCTCATGATCATCCTAAGGATTTGAGGCTAGAACAATGATCTTAACTATGATCATTGCAAGCTTTTGAGGGAATCATGATCAAACCATGATCTAATCTTTGTTAAACTTCCAATTTGAATTCTGATCTCTTTGGATCTTCTATATTGATCATATTAGTAGTTAATTACTGTGTTTTCCTTCCATGATCTATAATCTATAAATTTCTAGTTGTTCTCTTCCACCATACTATGTGTTCTTCATGATGCATGGTAGTTACATATATGGTAGGTTTTATTTCCTTATTTAGATTTATGCTTCTAAGCCTTGTTCCTTGAAGATCTAAGTATGTTTTCATGATACCTTTTCCGGAAGCAATGATCCATCCTCCTATTGTTCTTGTCTTTGTTTTCTATTTCAAATTTATCAAGATCCATGGTTGATCTAATTATGGTAACTTTTTGTTTCCTAATTTGGATCTTGATATCTTGATTTGATTGGTGTTTTGAGGTCCCCTATATGTTAGAATACTACTGATGTAGTTTACCCCTTGATTAGTACCCTTTTGAACCACCAAATTCGGATTTCATATCTTAAAACTCTGTTTTTTTTAGGCTCTCGTCTGCATTGGTCGATTGATTGGTCGATTGGACCCGATCGACCAATCCACTCGACCAATGAGTACAAAGCAACTCCAGAATTGGTCCGTGTTGGATGTTTTGGTATCTTTTCTGTTAGGGATCTTTCCTAATATGTTGTATATACTTGTTTAGGACCTTCTTCTCAAGTTTGCCAAGATCTTACTTGATTTCTTAGGATTCCTTTGCGAGTTATAAAAGGTAAGGATGGTTATTTCCTTAATTACATAGATAGCATGAATCTAGTTTCTATATTTGAATATCATAGATTTGATTCCTAAATTAGATTCTTACAATGATATACTACTGTTGCATAACTTTGATTACAGTAGCATTACTTATTCATATTGAATTGATTCATGTATGATTTACTTACCAATTATATACAAGTGATTGTAATTATTGATTTCTTTGCATATATGAAGTTACCATATATGTGATGATATGAATTGATGCATGTGTATGCTTAAGTATGGTTTGGAAAGGAGAGGTGTCCTTTTGACACTTCTGTCCTTGGACTACTACGGGAATATTATGGGATGTTTCCGGAGATGCCCTCTGGACACCTTCCTAAACTGTTGGATGACATATCTAGGATTGTCTAGTAGTGTTTGGCTAGGATGTCCTGTTATGTCAGACCCTAATCGGAGGGGTATTGAGACCGAACGACCCGTGGTAGCAATGGGGATTCATGGACGCTCAAGACCGGTAACCAACCCGTGAGAGGACAGGAATCACATTGTGGGGGCCATTTATTGGTAGGGTTGCATATGGTTTGTCACGCCCTCCCAGCCGGTACCCTATCTGGCATACCCGAGAGTGTGATCCACAGCCCGAAGATCAGGTATCGAGTGATCAACCTCCCACATAAGCAATAACATAATCATGAACAACCATAACAAGAGTGCGGAAGATAAATCATAGATTCAATAAAGAAAGAATGAATCGTAAACGAAACGGAGTAATAAATATATAATCAGAGTGTCAACAGATAAGTAAAGTGAAGCAAAAATCCCACTTTACATCCAGCGGAAAAGTAGCTCGAAAGAATAAACTAGATAAAAGCTAATCCCAGTAGCAAGTACATTGGGTAACTAAATTATTCTCCACTTTGTAGACGACATCCTTGTAGGTGTAGATCTCATAAATAGCACAAGGACGCTTCCACTCAATGGTCGGACTAAGCATTGTACGGAGCATAACCACCCGCGGAATCTTCGAGTAATTGTGGTAACCGCAATCACCTTCCCGGAGATATGCCTCTTCGCCTTGCGCTTCTTCATAGGGACCGTCATAGTACTCGGTACCTGGGGATAGTCTAACAACATTGTACAATAAAGGAATGAGTTTCAAAGAAACTCGATAAAGCGATTAAAATCCATAACAACATAAATGGCAGGATTCCAGAACAATCATGAATGCAATATGATATGAGACAAGCAATGAATGAATGAATCTAACTCTATGTATGCTGGTCTCTATTGGCAGACATGCTTTAAGTCATAGCACCGTACTTACGTGAGGAAAGTCTCAATCACTCATCATCAGTTGGTAATGGGTCCGGCATCCCTCGGGACATTCCATGGCTAGGGGTTAAGTCAACACACTCTCTCACAACCATTTGGTATAAGTCTTGGCGCATGTCGGGGTAATACCTAGCCAAATGCGAGTCTTCTACTTGGTTACATCAAGTCAGATCCAGATACTTCCATTCCTCGTCCCCGACGATCCTTTCCGGTATCCTTCACACTAGAGTCCTCATAGTCCCCGACTACGGACTCACCAACCCTATTGATCATCCACATATGGTAAACGGGAAGCTCTCACGTCCTTTCACGGGTTGGTTACCGGTCTTAAGCGCCCGTGAGCCCAAGTCTAACCATATGCAACCCTACCAATAAATGGCCCCCACAATGTGATTCCTGTCCTCTCACGGGTTGGTTACCGGTCTTGAGCGCCCATGAATCCCCATTGCTACCACGGGTCGTTCGGTCTCAATACCCCTCCGATTAGGGTCGACATAACAGGACATCCTAGCCAAACACTACTAGACAATCCTAGATATGTCATCCAACAGTTTAGGAAGGTGTCCAGAGGGCATCTCCGGAAACATCCCATAATATTCCCGTAGTAGTCCAAGGACAGAAATGTCAAAAGGACACCTCTCCTTCCCAAACCATACGTAAGCATACACATGCATCAATTCATATCATCACATATATGGTAACTCCATATATGGAAAGAAATCAATATTTACAAACATTTGTATAACATTGGTAAGTAAATCATACATGAATCAATTCAATATGAATAAGTAATGCTACTGTAATCAAAGTTATGCAACAGTAGTATATCATTGTAAGAATCTAATTTAGGAAACATATTAATGATATTCAAATATAGAAACTAGATTCATGCTATCTATGTAATTAAGGAAATAACCATCCTTACCTTTTATAACTCGCAAAGAATCCTAAGAAATCAAGTAGGATCTTGGCAAACTTGAGAAGAAGGTCCTAAACAAGTATATACCACATATTAGGAAAGATCCCTAACAGAAAATATAGCAAAGCATCCGAAAGCAGACCAATTCCGAGTTGCTTGTACTCATTGGTCGAGTGGATTGGTCGAGTGGTCCAGTCGACCAATCAATCGACCAATGCAGACGATAGCTTAGAAAATCAGAGTTTTGAGATATGAAATCCGAATTTGATGGTTCAAGAGGATACTAATCAAGGGGTAGACTACATCAGTAGTATTCTAGCATATAGGGGACCTCAAAACACTAATCAAATCAAGGTATCAAGACCCAAATTAGGAAACAAAAAGTTACCATAAATAAATCAAACATGGATCTTGATGAAGTTTGAAATAGAAAACAAGGACAAGAACAATAGGAAGATGGATCATTGCTTTCGGTAATGAAAACATGAAAACATGCATAGGTCTTCATGGTATAAGGCTTAGAAGCATAAATCTAATTAAGGAAATAAAACCTACCATATATGTACTATCATGCATCATGAAGAACACATAGTAAGGTAGAAGAGAACAACTAGAATTCTATGGATTATGGATCATAGAAAGAAAACACAACCATTAACCACTAACATGATCAATGAAAGAAGATCCAAAGAGATCAGAATTCAGATTAGGAAATTAACAGAGATTAAATCATGGTTTGATCATGAATCCTTCAAAAGCTTGCAATGATCATGGTTAAGATCATTGTTCTAGCCTTTAATCCTTAGGATGATCATGAGAACATGTTCGAGAGATGTTTGCAACAGAGGATGCAGCATCTCTTCTCTGTCTCAACTCAAAAAGGAAAGAAAAACAAAGATGTAGGAGAAGAAGAGAGAGTAGACATACCTTTTGATGCAAAAAGAAGAGTTCCGACGAAGATCCGCCAAGAAAACTCCAAGGATGCAAGAGAGATGACTTGCAGAGGTCTTTGGTTCGTTCCGGAGGGTTTGGAGGCAGCAAATACGAAGTGGACTCGAGGTTAGGCTTAAATAGAGCAAGAATCAACCTAATTGCCAAAGACAACACCCATTGGTCGAGTGGATTGGTCGATCGCCCATCGACCAATCGGTCGACCAATGCGATGCAAACAAGGCCAAAACAGGGAATTGAAGGCCCGGATCAAATCCAAACCTAAAGGGGTTTTGCACACAAGTCAAGTGACTTACCTAGCAGGTAGAAATGCCTTCAAACCAAGATAGAGATCACTCCAAGTCCATCAACTAATTAGATCTTCATCAGGATTCTGTTTCCATAAATAGCACCTCATCATCAACCTTCATGGATTCAAAGCCGGACACCAAGTCCTCTCTTGGGATGGCCCAAAGCTGACTTCTTACTTTACTTCGGGTCATCGGACCTACAAATAACAAGGTTTCCGGGTCAAGGTTAGGGCTGGGTTTCACATTCTCCCCCCTTAAAGAAATTTCGTCCCCGAAATTGAAAGCGTACTGTGCTTCCAAAGAGGTAAGGAAACTTCTCCTTCATGTCTTCTTCCTTCTCCCAAGAAGCTTCTTCAGGGGTATGGTTCTTCCACCGAATCTTCACCAAAGGAATGGCGCGATTCCGCAGCTGCTTGTCCTTCCTATCCGGGATTTCGGCCGGTTCTTCATCATAGGTCAAATCAGCACTAAGTCCTTCAGTGCTTGCTGCAAAATGTGTTCCGGATTCTCTATGTATTTTCGGAGCATCGAAATATGGAACACATTGTGCACACCAGCAAGAAGGCGGAGGTAATGCTAATCGATACGCAACGGGTCCAACCTTTTCCAAAATCTCAAAAGGTCCAATGTAACGAGGGCTAAGCTTTCCCTTAACATTGAATCTCATCACACCCTTCATTGGTGAGACCTTCAGAAAGACTTTCTCTCCAACTTGAAATTCCAAATCGGTCCTTCTCTTATCAACATAAGATTTCTGTCTCGATCAGGCGGACTTAATCCTTTCTCTTATCATATCTACCATAGCACTTGTAGCTTCAATCATCTCGGGACCTAAGACTTTTCTTTCACCTGTCTCGATCCAAGTACAAAGGTGTCCTACAAGTACTACCATACAAAGCCTTGAATGGAGCCATGCCTATTGTTGCTTGATAACTGTTGTTATAGGCAAACTCAACCAAAGCTAGGTGTTCATCCCAATTACCACCCATATCCACCACACAAGATCTGAGCATGTCTTCCAATGTCCGAATTGTCCGCTCGGATTGTCCATCGATCGTGGATGATGAGCTGTACTCAAGTTCAACTGGGTTCCCAAGGCCTTCTGCAAACTATTCCAAAACCTTGAGGTGAACCTAGGATCACGATCCGAGACAATACTTAATGGCACACCATGCAGGACGAACCACATTATCCACATAAAGCCTGGCTAGCTTATCCAGTATGAGTGATCTTCATAGGAATGAAATGGGCTGATTTGGTCAACCTATCAACAATCACCCACACGGTGTCATTGCCTTTACTTGTCCGAGGCAAGCTAGTCACAAAGTCCATGGAAATATCTTCCCACTTCCAACTAGGAATAGGAAGGGGTTGAAGTAATCCAGATGGAGGTTGTCGAACGGCTTTCACACGTTGGCAAGTCTCACACTTGGCAACAAAATCGTCAACATCCGCCTTTAGACCAATCCACCAAAAATGTTCCTTCAAGTCCTTGTACATCTTGGTGCTTCCGGGTGTCAGATGGGAAGACTGACTGGTGTGCTTCCTTCAATATTTCTTTCTTAACTTCATCGTTTGCAGGCACACACAGTCTTCCTCTAAACAACAAAGCACCATCCATGGATATACCAAAGTCGGGGTCCGACTCGGGATTCAAGAAATCTTCTCAACTTTGGTCAAAAACTCTTGATCGAACTCTGCAGAGCAACAATCTTATCTCTAAGACCAGATCTTGCCGTCATGGCGAAAGAATAAAATCGGAATTCTCGGGAACGATTTCCAAATCAAAACTCTCAATAGAAGACCACAATGGTAAACTCAAAGCATTCAAATCCAAAGTCTTCTTCTGGTTCTTCCTACTAAGAGCATCAGCAACAACATTTGCTTTCCCAGGATGATACTTGAATGTCACAATCATAATCGGAGACGAGTTCCAACCATCTCCTTTGTCTCATGTTCAACTCCTTTTGGGTAAAGAAGTATTTCAAACTCTTATGATCCGTGAAAATGGCAATCTTCTCACCGTAAAGATAATGTCTCCAAATCTTCAAAGCAAAGACAACGGCGGCAAGTTCTAGATCGTGAGTGGGGTAATTCCGCTCATAATCCTTCAATTGCCGAGAAGCATAGGCTACGACCTTGCCATGTTGCATCAGTACACAACCCAAACCAATTTTTGACGCATCGGTATAAACTGTCATACCACCGGAACTATCGGGTATAGTCAAAACCGGGCACTTGTCAATCTATCTTTCAACTCTTGGAAATTCTTCTCACAAGGCGTCGGACCAAACAAACTTCTCTTCTTTCTGGTCAACTTAGTCATAGGAGCAGCCAACCGAGAAAAGTTCTCAATAAACCTTCGGTAGTAACCCGCCAATCCAAGAAAACTTCTTATTTCCGTTCTCGACTTCGGTCTCTCCCAATCAGCCACGGCTTGGACCTTTTCAGGATCGACACGAATACCTTCGGCTGAAACTACATGACCAAGGAAAACTACTCTCTTAAGCCGGAAATCACACTTGCTAAACTTAGCAAACAACTTCTTTTCTCGCAACCTTTGCAAAGTGAAACTTAGATGACTCGCATGCTCTTCTTCGCTCTTCGAATAGATCAAGATGTCATCAATGAAAACAATCACAAACTTATCAAGCACATCATGAAATACTCGGTTCATGAGGTCCATGAACACCGCAGGAGCATTGGTCAATCCGAAAGGCATGACTCTAAACTCGTAGTGACCATACCGCGTTCGGGAAAGCTGTCTTGAAGATATCACTAGACTTCACTTTCAATTGGTGATATCCGGACCTTAAGTCAATCTTTGAGAACACAACTGCACCCTTCAACCGATCGAAGAGATCATCGATTCCGGGCAGCGGATATCTATTCTTGATAGTCAACTTATTCAACTCACGGTAGTCGATGCACAAGCGCATACTACCGTCTTTCTTCTTGACGAACAAGACCGGAGCTCCCCAAGGTGACACACTAGGCTGTACGAAACCTCTATCAATGAGCTCATTCAACTGATTTTGCAACTCTTTCAACTCGGTAGGAGCCATCCTATACGGAGCTTTAGATACGGGAGCGGCACCGGGGACGAGATCAATAGAGAATTCGACATCTCTGTCCGGAGGCACTCTGATAGATCATCGGGGAAGACATCAACAAAGTCGCAGACAACTCGACTTCATCGACTCTTTTCTCCACTATACCCTTGCCTTCGATGAAGCATCATCCACTAGGGCATAGACTTGCATCGGTCTGAGACAGCACCTTCTTACAAACCCTTCTCTTTTCACCTTGAAATTCAAAGACCGGACTTCCACAAATATGGAACTGAATCTTCTTTGAGGAACAAAGGAACACGGCTTTGTGGGCTGTCAACCAGATCAATTCCCAAAATAACATCGAAGTCCTTCATGTCAAGAATCACAAAATTGGCTTCCAAGTTCTTTTCACCAATCAACACAGGACATCTAGATAACCCCTTATCTAGTTTCACAACAGACCAGTGGGTGTACTAATCAATAAACAACTAGACAACTTCTCGGGGATTAGGTTAGTCTTCTTGATGAATGCGAGATGACATGAACGAATGAGATGCACCCGTATCAAATAAGACAAATGCGAAATAGAAGCGACTAACAATGTACCCGTAATCACATCATGGCTTGGATCCCGCTCGATCTTGGAAATACTGAAAACTCTACCGAGAGGGAGGAGCAGGAGCACTCTTCACCACCAGGGCGGGCTGCTTTGGGCGGGCCGCTTCGGACAGAGCACGAGCAAAATGACCAGCTTGCTTGCGAGTAGAAGCAAACAGGAGTTGCTGGATCCAACGGGGGTGGCTGCAACAGAGGACTTCGAACAAAAGGCCTTGCACTCGCACTTGCACTTGCACTTGCATTTGCTGGTGATCGGTTTCCGCCATCTTTTATTTAAAGCGGCCGGCTGCTGCTGAATACCCGTGTTCGACCTACACTCTTAGCCCGAAAGGTAGGAGTGGGGTAGGGTGTAGGTCTCACATAACGACGGTCATTGCGATCCACCAAACCAGAATTCCTTGACTGCCAAGGCTTTTGCACACGAGCACTTTCCTTCTCTGTTTCTTCCAACTTCTTCGAGTTCTGCACCACTTGAGCATAGCTCACAATAGGCTGGACTGTGAGGTAAGCTTTAATGGCGGGCGCAGTCCTTTGAAGAACTTCTTTGCTTTGGCGAGGTCTTCCTTCAAAGAATCTGGAGCAAAGAAATGAAGCTCCTCGAACTTCTGTTGGTACTCCAACACGGACAAAGTTCCTTGAGTCGAATCATAAACTCCGCTTCCTTTGCATCCTTCACCGCCTCGGGAAAGTAGTTCATACAAAAAGCCTCTTTGAATAACTCCCAAGTTACAACTCCCGCATGCAAACCTTCCAAAACAGGGACGAGTGGAGATCCACCATGCATCGGCTTCTTGTTGCAACTTCGTTCAACGCAAACAAAATCTTCGAGCTTCGAGCATTGCGGATGCCGGAAAGCCTTCTCCAACTCACGAAGCCACTTGTTAGGAAACAAGGGGTCCTTGGTAACTCCGGTGAAAGTGGGTACTTGCATCTTTAGAAAACTCTCCATCGGGCGAGTATGAGGAGTTCCAGCTAAACCTCCCGCATTCGGGATCGCGGCATGAGGATTCACATTAGCACCAGCCCGGTCTCATTATGCGAGTCATGAAACCCACCAACATCTGGTTGAGCCGAGCCGCTTGCTTGCTGCATCATATTGCCCATGATATTGGCAATATCTCCGAAACTTCCAACATTCGGGGCACCAGGGGATCTCATGAGTACCCCGATCAGCATTTGGTATCTCACCACCTCCATGAGGTACTTCACCACCTCCCTGAGGTATTTCACCACCACCATGACCACTGGATTCACCACGTCCACTTCTCGGAGTAACCATTCTCAAAAAAACCGAGAACATCAAAATACCGAATTTCGAAGATTCAACATAAACCACAAGTCCAAATGATTTGAAAACTTAAATCATGATCAAATATATCCATATAGTCATCAAACAATATTCCATAAGGCAAAAATCACATTTTCCAAAAATTCAACAGCAAATGAGGTCACTGTGACCATTGGTCGAGTGGTTGGTCGAGTGACCCAGTCGACCAATCGGTCGACCAATGAAGAAGCAGAATCGAAAATTCGCATTTTAAGCCTCATTTCCACATTCCAACCTCATTCTAACTTCTTCCAAAGGTGAGAGAGCTCTAGGGAAGATATCCAAGTGTTCCCACAAGTGTTCTTGAGGTGATTTAGTGCTTCAACAACAACACCACAACACACCATCTTCATAAACAAGGTAAATCTCTCATTCTTTCTTCCATTTTCATCTTCTCATGCTTGCATTTCAATAAAACCATGCTTTACTTGTATCCAATGCTAGAAATCATGCTTAGGAATGCTTAGAAACATATTCCCTAGGTTTTAAACACAATGACATGCATAGACAACAAGTTTTAACACCTTTGGTGCTCATCTCGCAAAGTTTTATACCGAAATCGATATCTTTAGAAAAATTTCGTTTTCTCTCAAACCGCTTGAAATTTTCGCACGAGATCAAATGCTACATGCTCAAGATGACATTGTAGATAGGTCCATACAATTTGATTTAACCAATTTCAACTTTTCAAAAATCCAATTTTGACCTAAATTGCAAAATCCCCCAAATTTCTTCTTGCTGAATTTTTCGCTTTAATCCAAGTTTTCGATCGATTTTCATCAAAACAACATCATAGACATGAAATTCCAAGTATTGTGCACATGCTAGTATGTTCAAATCAAATTTTCCCCAAATTTGAAATTTTTCGAAAAATTACGAAAATACCCTTTTGGCTAAAATCTTGAATAGCACTAATTGGAATTGTCTCTTGTCTCTTTCACGGATACATCATGCGAGGGGAGGGACGAGGAGGAGGTAGAGGTAGAGGTCGCATCGTAGGTGCTCTCGGGGCGAGAGGTCGGGTTCCTTTCGAGCCCCGAGAGAGGAGGTTAGGAGGCCGGACCTATTTGACACACCTCGGGCCGAGTTTTGCATGCGAGGCCTACTTCAGCTATTGTAACATCGAGATGGGGCGTCTACTTCACTTACGCCAGCTCGGAGCCTTCGGGATCCGGCAGAGGTTCGACACCTTACGGTGGACTCACCTCTTCACGAGGATTTGCCGGTATACCCGGAGCTAGTGAGGTTGTTCTTCAGCAACCTTACTTACACGAGAGGAGGCTCGGGGCCGGGGACATCCACTCGGACTTGTCCTCGGGAGCGGGGGTCCACCGGACTCGGATTCGCTTCTCCACCCGGACAACGGCTGAGATCCTGCGGGTCCCTTACTACCCACATCGGTGTGTGTGGATACCTGCCGGAGCGGACACGGACAGCCATCCGATGCCGTACGAGCTTCGCGAGATATGCTCTACGCTATGGGATAGCCGCCGATGCTTCACACCGTGGACTAGCGGACGGATGACGGGTTCTGCACGTATTATCGGTCGCATAGTCGGCCGAAACATCATGCCGAAAGCCGGACATCACCATCGGGTCACGGTGATGGAGGCCTTGGTCATTTACCGCATCTACATGGGCTTCGAGATCGATCTTTCCTACATCATTCAGCGGGTCATGCTTGGACTTGGTTCTGCGGCCTAGCATGCGGAACCTTTGCTATGGGAGGCTTCGACTTTGATCTTCGGGCATTTCGGGGTGAGTTTCGAGGATACTCCGATGGACACTAGATCACGGGGATACCCCATTGGGACTCGGACCATTCGACGGATGAGACTACATCGGTTAGAGAGATCTCCTGGTCCGGAGGGTGAGGATGATGATGAATCGAGAGGATGAGGATGAGGGATCCGAGGATGGAGGAGAGGATATCGGTCCCGATAGTGATGATCAGGCCGGAGATGATACTGATATGCGCGAGGCTGAGCACATGCATCACGAGTTTCCTTCATCACATTTCGAGGCGGTGGCCCTTCACATGCGGTTCCGGAGACTTCGGATCTTGGTGCACGGATGAGATCGATGACTTCCATGCTAGAGAGGATGGAGGTCGAGACGAGGAGCAGATGTACGAGAGGATGGAGTCTCGACGGGACGAGATAGAGCATCGGGTGACTCGGCTAGCGAGAGGAGTTCGGAGCATATAGAGATCGAGTAGATCACCTAGATAGACTGTACCTTAGGATTTTCCATTTATGCTTTTCAGATGTAATCATTGTAAAACTTTTGAAATTAATGAAGTTCATTTTGTTTCTCTTTATTTATTGTATGTTATGCACTTTTCTTTTCCTTGCATTAGTGTCATTTGTTCAAGTATAATTATGGTATGTTATTCGAAAATGTTCTTTATGCCTCAAAGTTCAAGTTTCTAATTCGGTGTTCTATTATTCACTTCTAAGAGTAGAAGAGTCACTTCGGATCAATGACTCGGGAATGTTCGGTTGTTGCCTTTTGTGGTTAGGATCTCCTCGAACCTTGGGCTCCCGATACCAATCATCCACGCCCTCCCGGCCGGTACCCTATCCGGCATACCCGAGAGTGTGATCCACAGCCCGAAGATCGGGTATCGAGTGATCAACCTCCCACATAAGCAATAACATAATCATGAACAACCATAACAAGAGTGCGGAAGATAAATCATAGATTCAATAAAGAAAGAATGAATCGTAAACGAAACGGAATAATAAATATATAATCGAGTGTCAACGAGATAAGTAAAGTGAAGCAAAAATCCCACTTTACATCCAGCGGAAAAGTAGCTCGAAAGAATAAACTAGATAAAAGCTAATCCCGAGTAGCAAGTACATTGGGTAACTAAATTATTCTCCACTTTGTAGACGACATCCTTGTAGGTGTAGATCTCATAAATAGCACAAGGACGCTTCCACTCAATGGTCGGACTAAGCATTGTACGGAGCATAACCACCCGCGGAATCTTGAGTAATTGTGGTAACCGCAATCACCTTCCTGGAGATATGCCTCTTCGCCTTGCGCTTCTTCATAGGGACCGTCATAGTACTCGGTACTGCGGGATAGTCTAACAACATTGTACAATAAAGGAATGAGTTTCAAAGAAACTCGGTAAAGGCGATTAAAAATCCATAACAACATAAATGGCGGGATTCCGGAACAATCATGAATGCAATATGATATGAGACAAGCAATGAATGAATGAATCTAACTCTATGTATGCTGGTCTCTATTGGCGGACATGCTTTAAGTCATAGCACCGTACTCATCGAGGAAAGTCTCAATCACTCATCATCAGTTGGTAATGGGTCCGGCATCCCTCGGGACATTCCATGGCTAGGGGGTTAAGTCAACACACTCTCTCACAACCATTTGGTATAAATCTTGGCGCATGTCGGGGGTAATACCTAGCCAAATGCAAGTCTTCTACTTGGTTACATCAAGTCGGATCCGAGATACTTCCATTCCTCGTCCCTGACGATCCTTTCCGGTATCCTTCACACTAGAGTCCTCATAGTCCACGACTACGGACTCACCAACCCTATTGATCATCCACATATGGTAAACGGGAAGCTCTCACGTCCTTTCACGGGTTGGTTACCGGTCTTAAGCGCCCGTGAGCCCAAGTCTAACCATATGCAACCCTACCAATAAATGGCCCCCACAATGTGATTCCTGTCCTCTCACGGGTTGGTTACCGGTCTTGAGCGCCCATGAATCCCCATTGCTACCACGGGTCGTTCGGTCTCAATACCCCTCCGATTAGGGTCGACATAACAGGACATCCTAGCCAAACACTACTAGACAATCCTAGATATGTCATCCAACGGTTTAGGAAGGTGTCCGGAGGGCATCTCCGGAAACATCCCATAATATTCCCGTAGTAGTCCAAGGACAGAAATGTCAAAAGGACACCTCTCCTTCCCAAACCATACGTAAGCATACACATGCATCAATTCATATCATCACATATATGGTAACTCCATATATGGAAAGAAATCAATATTTACAAACATTTGTATAACATTGGTAAGTAAATCATACATGAATCAATTCAATATGAATAAGTAATGCTACTGTAATCAAAGTTATGCAACAGTAGTATATCATTGTAAGAATCTAATTTAGGAAACATATTAATGATATTCAAATATAGAAACTAGATTCATGCTATCTATGTAATTAAGGAAATAACCATCCTTACCTTTTATAACTCGCAAAGAATCCTAAGAAATCAAGTAGGATCTTGGCAAACTTGAGAAGAAGGTCCTAAACAAGTATATACCACATATTAGGAAAGATCCCTAACAGAAAATATAGCAAAGCATCCGAAGCAGACCAATTCCGGGTTGCTTTGTACTCATTGGTCGAGTGGATTGGTCGAGTGGTCCAGTCGACCAATCGGTCGACCAATGCGAGACGATAACTTAGAAAATCAGAGTTTTGAGATATGAAATCCGAATTTGATGGTTCAAGAGGATACTAATCAAGGGGTAGACTACATCGGTAGTATTCTAGCATATAGGGGACCTCAAAACACTAATCAAATCAAGGTATCAAGACCCAAATTAGGAAACAAAAAGTTACCATAAATAAATCAAACATGGATCTTGATGAAGTTTGAAATAGAAAACAAGGACAAGAACAATAGGAAGATGGATCATTGCTTTCGGTAATGAAAACATGAAAACATGCATAGGTCTTCATGGTATAAGGCTTAGAAGCATAAATCTAATTAAGGAAATAAAACCTACCATATATGTACTATCATGCATCATGAAGAACACATAGTAAGGTAGAAGAGAACAACTAGAATTCTATGGATTATGGATCATAGAAAGAAAACACAACCATTAACCACTAACATGATCAATGAAAGAAGATCCAAAGAGATCGAGAATTCAGATTAGGAAATTAACAGAGATTAAATCATGGTTTGATCATGAATCCTTCAAAAGCTTGCAATGATCATGGTTAAGATCATTGTTCTAGCCTTTAATCCTTAGGATGATCATGAGAACATGTTCGAGAGATGTTTGCAACGAGAGGATGCAGCATCTCTTCTCTTCTCTCAACTCAAAAAGGAAAGAAAAACAAAGATGTAGGAGAAGAAGAGAGAGTAGACATACCTTTTGATGCAAAAAGAAGAGTTCCGACGAAGATCCGCCAAGAAAACTCCAAGGATGCAAGAGAGATGACTTGCGAGAGGTCTTTGGTTCGTTCCGAGAGGGTTTGGAGGCAGCAAATACGAAGTGGACTCGAGGTTAGGCTTAAATAGAGCAAGAATCAACCTAATTGCCAAAGACAGACACCCATTGGTCGAGTGGATTGGTCGGCGGCCCGATCGACCAATCGGTCGACCAATGCGACAACAAGGCCAAAACGGGAATTGAAGGCCCGGATCAAATCCAAACCTAAAGGGGTTTTGCACACAAGTCAAGTGACTTACCTAGTAGGTAGAAATGCCTTCAAACCAAGATAGAGATCACTCCAAGTCCATCAACTAATTAGATCTTCATCGGGATTCTGTTTCCATAAATAGCACCTCATCATCAACGCCCGGGGGGGCCGGCCCCCCCCCCTCCCGGGAGGGCCCCCCCCCCGCCCGCCCCCCGCGGGGAGGGTGCATTCCCTCCCCCCCCTCCCCCCTTGGTCCCCCCCCATACTTATACCAAATGGTTGTGAGAGAGTGTGTTGACTTAACCCCCTGCCAAGGTTTGTCTCGAGGGATGAAGGACCCATTACCAATCGGCTGCTCAAGACCGGTGAAATGATCCGTGAGAGGTTCCAAGATATCTTAAATGGTTGAGGATGTGAGTGGACTTTCCTAAAGAAGTACGGTGCTATGACTTAAAGCATGTCGCCAATAGAGACCAGCATACATAGAGTTAGATTCATTCATTCATTGCTTGTCTCATATCATATTGCATTTATGTTTGTTCCGGAATCCTGCCATTTATGTTATTATGGATTTTAATCGCCCTTCTTGAGTTTCTTTGAAACTCATTCCTTTATTGTACAATGTTTGTTAGACTATCCTGCAGGTCTTGAGTACTATGACGGTCCCTATGAAGAAGCGCAAGGCGAAGAGGCATATCTCCGGGGAAGGTGATTGCGGTTACCACAATTACTCCGAAGATCCCGCGAGTGGTTATGCTCCGTACGATGCTTAGTCCGACCATCGAGTGGAAGCGTCCTTGTGCCATTTATGAGATTTACACTTATAAGGATGTTGTCTATAAAGTGGAGAACAATTTAGTTACCCAATGTACTAGCTACTGGGATTAGATTTTATTTAGTTTATTCTCTTTAGAGCTACTTTTCCGCTGGTTGTAAAGTGGGATTTTTGCCTCACTTTACTTATCTATTTGATACTCTGATTATATCTATTAATCTGATTCATTTATGATTCATTCTTTCTTTATTGGATCTATGGTTTATCTTCCGCACTTTTGTTATGATTGTTCATGATTATGTTATTGTTTATGTGGGAGGTTGATCACTCGATACCTGATCTTCGGGCTGTGGATCACACTCTCGGGTGTGCCAGATAGGGTACCGGCTGGGAGGGCGTGACAGATTGGTATCAGAGCCCAAGGTTCGAGGAGATCCTAACCACAAAAGACAACAACTGAACATTCCTGAGTCATTGATCTGAAATGACTCTTCTACTCTTAGAAGTGAATAATAGAACACTGAATTAGAAACTTGACCTTTGAGGCATAACAGAACATTTCCGAATAACATACCATAATTATACTTGAACAAATGTCACTAATGCAAGGAAAAGAAAAGTGCATAACATACAATAATTAAGTGAAACAGAATGGACTTCACTAATTTCAAAAGTTTTTTTTACAACGATTACATCTGAAATGCATAAATGGAAATCCTAAGGTACGGTCTATCTAGGTGATCTTCTACGATCTCTGTATGCTCGAACTCCTCCGCTAGCTGAGTCACCCGATGCTCTATCCTATCTGTCGTGACTCCATCCTCTCGTACATCTGCTCTGTCCGACCTCCATTCTCTCTAGCATGAAAGTCATCGATCTCATCTGTGCTCCCAGATCTGAAGTCTCCGGAACTGCATGTGAAGGGCCACCTGCCTCGAAGTGTGATGAAGGAAACTCGTGATGCACGGGCTCGGCCTCGTGCATATCTGCATCATCTCCGGCCTGATCATCACTATCGGGACCGATATCCTCTCCTCCATCCTCCGATCCCTGATCCTCATCCTCCGATTCATCATCATCCTCACCCTCCGGACCGGGAGATCTCTCGATCTGTTGTAGTCTCATCGACGAATGGTCCGAGTCCCAATGGAGTATCCCCGTGATCCGGTGTCCACTGGTGTATCCTCGAAACTCACCCCGAAATGCCCGAAGATCAAAGTCGGTAGCCTCCCATAGCAAAGGTTCCGCATGCTAGGCCGCGAGAACTAAGTCCGGCATGACCTGCTGAATGATGTAGGAGAGATCGATCTCGAAGCCCATGTAGATGCGGTAGATGACTAAGGCCTCCATCAACGTGACCCGATGGTGATGTCCGGCTTTCGGCATAATGTTTCGGCCGACTATGCGACCGATAATCCGTGCGAGAATCCGTCATCCGTCCGCTAGTCCATGGTGTGAAGCATCGACGGCTATCCCATAGCGTAGAGCATATCTCGCGTAGCTCGTACGGCATCGGATGGCTGTCCCGGATCTGCTCCTGCGGGTATCCACACACACTGCTTGTGGATAGTAAGGAACCTGCAAGATCTCAGCCGGTGCTCGGGTAGAGAAGCGAATCCGAGTCCGGAAGACCACTGCTCCCGAGGACAAGTCTAAGTGGATGTCCTTGGCCTCGAGCCTCCTCTGTGTAAGTAAGGTTGCTAAAGAACAACCTCACTAATTCCGGGTATACCGGCGGATCCTCGGTGAAGAGATGAGTCCACCGCAATGTGTCAAACCTCTGCCGAATCCTAAAGGCTACGAGCTGGCGTAAGTGAAGTAGACGTCCCATCTCGATATTGCGATGGCTGAAGTAGGCCTCGTACGGGAACTCGGCTCGAGGTGTGTCAAACATGTCTGGTCTCCTAACCTCCTGTCTAGGCTCTGAAGGAACCTGACCTCTGCCCCTAAGAGCACCTACAATGCGACCACGACCTCTACCTCGTCCTCGCCCTCCCCTTTGCATAGTGTATCTGTGAAAGAGACAAGAGACAATTCCAGTTAGTGCTATCTTAAGATTTGAGCCAAAAGGGTATTTTCGTAATTTTCGGAAAATTTCAAATTTGGGGGAAATTTGATTTGAACATACTAGCATGTGCGCAATACTTGGAATTTCATGTCTATGAAGTTTGTTTGATGAAAATCGATCGAAAACTTGGATTAAAGCGAAAAATTCAGCAAGAAGGAAATTTGGGGATTTTGCAATTTAGGTCAAAATTGGATTTTTGAAAAGTTGAAATAGGTTAAATCAAATTGTATGGACCTATCTACAATGTCATCTTGAGCATGTAGCATTTGATCTCGTGCGAAAATTTCAAGCGGTTTGAGAGAAAACGGAATTTTTCTAAAGATATCGAGTTTGGTATAAAACTTTGCGAGATGAGCACCATTATGTTAAAACTTGTTGTCTATGCATGGCATTGTATTTTAAAACTTAGGGAATATGTTTCTAAGCATTCCTAAGCATGATTTCTAGCATTGGATACAAGTAAAGCATGGTTTTATTGAAATGCAAGCATGAGAAGATGAAAATGGAAGAAAGAATGAGAGATTTACCTTGTTTGTGAAGATGGTGTGTTGTGGTGTTGTTGTTGAAGCACTAAATCACCTCAAGAACACTTGTGGGAACTCTTGGAGACTTTCCCTAGAGCTCTCTCACCTTTGGAAGAAGTTAGAATGAGGTTGGAATGTGAAAGTGAGGTTTATAATGCGAATTTTCGCATTCCATGCATTGGTCGACTCATTGGTCGATGGGTCGATCGACCAATCACTCGACCAATGGTCACGAGACCTCTTTTGCTGTTGAATTTTTGGAAAATGTGATTTTTGCCTTATGGATTATTGTTTGATGACTATATGGATATATTTGAGCATGATTTAAGTTTTCAAATCATTTGGACTTGTGGTTTATGTTGAAACTTCGAAATTCGGTATTTTGATGTTCTCGGTTTTGCGGGAATGGTTACTACGAGAAGTGGGCGTGGTGAATCCAGTGGTCATGGAGGTGGTGAAATACCTCGGGGAGGTGGTGAAGTACCTCATGGAGGTGGTGAGATACCAAATGTTGATCGGGGTACTCATGAGATCCCCGGTGCCCCGAATGTTGGAAGTTTTCGAGATATTGCCAATATTATGGGCAATATGATGCGGCGACAAGCAGCTCAATTCAACCGGATGTTGGTGGGTTTCATGACTCTGCATAATGAGACCCGGGCTGGTGCTAATGTGAATCCTCATGCCGCAGTCCTGAATGCGGGAGGTTTAGCTGGAACTCCTCATACTCGTCGATGGAGAGTTTTCCGAAGATGCAAGTACCCACTTTCACCGGGTTACCAAGGACCCCTTGTTTCCTAACAAGTGGCTTCGTGAGTTGGAGAAGGCTTTCCGACATCCGCAATGCTCGGAAGCTCGGAGAGATTTTGTTTGCTGAACGAAGTTGCAACAAGAAGGCGATGCATGGTGGATCTCCACTCGGCCTGTTTTGGAAGGTTTGCATGCGGGAGTTGTAACTTGGGAGTTATTCAAAGAGGCTTTTTGTATGAACTACTTTCCCGAGGCGGTGAAAGATGCGAAGGAAGCCGAGTTCATGATTCGACTCAAGGAACTCTGTCTGTGTTGGAGTACCAACGAAGTTCGAGGAGCTTCATTTCTTTGCTCCAGATTCTCTGCGAAGGATGACCTCGCGAAAGCAAAGAAGTTCTTCAAAGGACTACGCCCTACCATTAAAGCTTACCTCACGATCCGGCCTATAGTGAGCTATGCTCAAGTGGTGCGAGAACTCGAAGAAGTTGGAAGAAACGAGAGAAGGAAAGTGCTCGTGTGCAAAAGCCTTGGCGATCAAGGAATTCTGGTTTGGTGGATCGTAATGACCGTCGTTTTGTGAGACCTACACCCTACCCCACTCCTACCTTTCGGGCTAAGAGTGTAGGTCGAACACGGGTTTTCAGCAGCCCGGCCGGTTTAGACGGTATGGCGGAAACCGACCACCAGCAAGTGCAAGTGCAAGTGCAAGGCCTTTTGTTCGAAGCCCTCTGTTGCGGCCACCCCTGTTGGATCCAGCAATCCTGTTTGTTTCTCTTTGCAAGCAAGCTGGTCATTTTGCTCGTGCTGTCCGAAGCGGCCCGCCCAGCAGCCTGCCCCGGTGGTGAAGAGTGCTCCTGCTCCTCCCTCTGGTAGAGTTTTCGGTATTTCCGGTCTTTGAGCGGGATCCAAGCCATGAAGTGATTACGGGTACATTGTTAGTCGCTTCTATTTCTGCATTTGTCTTATTTGATACGGGTGCATCTCATTCGTTCATGTCATCTGCATTCATCAAGAAGACTAACCTAATCCACGAGAAGTTGTCTAGTTGTTTATTGATTAGTACACCCTCTTTGGTCCTGTTGTGAAACTAGATAAGGGGTTATCTAAATGTCCTGTGTTGATTGGTGAGAAGAACTTGGAAGCCAATTTTGTGATTCTTGACATGAAGGACTTCGATGCTATTTTGGGAATTGATTGGTTGACAGCCCACAAAGCTGTGTTCCTTTGTTCCTCAAAGAAGATTCAGTTCCATATTTGTGGAAGTCCGGTCTTAGAATTTCAGGGTGAAAAGAGAAGGGTTTGTAGGAAGGTGCTTTGTCTGCACTTGATGCAAGTCTATGCCCTAGTGGATGATGCTTCATCCGAAGGCAAGGGTATAGTGGAGAAAAGAGTCGATGAAGTCGAGTTGTCTGCGACTTTGTTGATGTCTTTCCGATGATCTATCGGGAGTGCCTCCGGACGAGGGATGTCGAATTTTCTATTGATCTCGTCCCTGGTGCCGCTCCGGTATCTAAAGCTCCGTACAGGATGGCTCCTACTGAGTTGAAAGAGTTGCAAAATCAGTTGAATGAGCTCATTGATAGAGGTTTCGTACAGCCTAGTGTGTCACCTTGGGGAGCTCCGGTCTTGTTCGTCAAGAAGAAAAATGGTAGTATGCGCTTGTGCATCGACTACCGTGAGTTGAATAAGTTGACTATCAAGAATAGATATCCGCTGCCCGGGAATTGATGATCTCTTCGATCGGTTGAAGGGTGCGGTTGTGTTCTCAAAGATTGACTTAAGGTCCGGATATCACCAATTGAAAGTGAAGTCTAGTGATATCTTCAAGATAGCTTTCCGAACGCGGTATGGTCACTACGAGTTTAGAGTCATGCCCTTCGGATTGACCAATGCTCCTGCGGTGTTCATGGACCTCATGAACCGAGTATTTCATGATGTGCTTGATAAGTTTGTGATTGTTTTCATTGATGACATCTTGATCTATTCGAAGAGCGAAGAAGAGCATGCGAGTCATCTAAGTTTCACTTTGCAAAGGTTGCGAGAAAAGAAGTTGTTCGCTAAGTTTAGCAAGTGTGATTTACGGCTTAAGAGAGTGGTATTCCTTGGTCATGTAGTTTCAGCCGAAGGTATTCGTGTCGATCTGAAAAGGTCCAAGTTGTGGCTGATTGGGAAAGACCGAAGTCGATAACGGAAATAAGAAGTTTTCTTGGATTGGCGGGTTACTACCGAAGGTTTATTGAGAATTTTTCTCGATTGGCTGCTCCTATGACTAAGTTGACCAGGAAAGAAGAGAAGTTTGTTTGGTCTGACGCTTGTGAGAAGAATTTCCAAGAGTTGAAAGATAGATTGACAAGTGCCCCGGTTTCGACTATACCCGATAGTTCCGGTGGTATGACGGTTTATACCGATGCGTCAAAGATTGGTTTGGGTTGTGTACTGATGCAACATGGCAAGGTCGTAGCCTATGCTTCTCGGCAATTGAAGGATTATGAGTGGAATTACCCCACTCACGATCTAGAACTTGCCGCCGTTGTCTTTGCTTTGAAGATTTGGAGACATTACCTTTACGGTGAGAAGATTGCCATTTTCACGGATCATAAGAGTTTGAAATACTTCTTTACCCAAAAGGAGTTGAACATGAGGCAAAGGAGATGGTTGGAACTAGTCTCCGATTATGATTGTGATATTCGGTATCATCACTGGGAAAGCAAATGTTGTTGCTGATGCTCTTAGTAGGAAGAACCAGAAGAAGACTTTGGATTTGAATGCTTTGAGTTTACCATTGTGGTCTTCTATTGAGAGTTTTGATTTGGAAATCGTTCCTGAGAATTCTGATTTTATTCTTTTTGCCATGACGGAAAGATCTGGTCTTAGAGATAAGATTGTTGCTCTGCAGAGTTCTGATCAAGAGCTTTTGATCAAAGTTGAGAAGATTTCTTCGAATCCTGAGTCGGACCCCGACTTTGGTATATCCATGGATGGTGCTTTGTTGTTTAGAGGAAGGCGTGCGTGCACATAAACGAAGAAGTTAAGAAAGAAATATTGAAGGAAGCACACCGATCGGTCTTTACTATACACCCGGGAAGCACCAAGATGTACAAGGACTTGAAGGAACATTTTTGGTGGATTGGTATGAAGGCGGATGTTGATGATTTTGTTGCCAAGTGTGAGACTTGCCAACGTGTGAAAGCCGTTCGACAACCTCCATCTAGATTACTTCAGCCTCTTCCTATTCCTAGTTGGAAGTGGGAGGATATCTCCATGGACTTTGTGACTAGTTTGCCTCGGACAAGTAAAGGCAATGACCTTTGTGTGGGTGATTGTTGATAGGTTGACCAAATCAGCCCATTTCATTCCTATGAAGATCACTCATACTCTGGATAAGCTAGCAAGGCTTTATGTGGATAATGTGGTTCGTCTGCATGGTGTGCCATTGAGTATTGTTTCGGATCGTGATCCCAGGTTCACCTCAAGGTTTTGGAATAGTTTGCGAGAAGGCCTTGGGAACCCAATTGAACTTGAGTACAGCTCATCATCCACGATCGATGGACAATGCGAGCGGACAATTCAGACATTGGAAGACATGCTCGAGATCTTGTGTGGTGGATATGGGTGGTAATTGGGATGAACACCTAGCTTTGGTTGAGTTTGCCTATAACAACGGTTATCAAGCAACAATAGGCATGGCTCCATTCAAGGCTTTGTATGGCAGTACTTGTAGGACACCTTTGTCTTGGGTGAGGCAAGTTGAAAGAAAAGTCTTAGGTCTGAGATGATTGAAGCTACGAGTGCTATGGTAGATATGATAAGAGAAAGGATTAAGTCTGCCCAGTCAAGGCAGAAATCTTATCTTGATAAGAGAAGGACCGATTTGGAATTTCAAGTTGGAGAGAAGTCTTTTGGAAGGTTTCACCAATGAAGGGTGTGATGAGATTCAATGTTAAGGGAAAGCTTAGCCCTCGTTACATTGGGCCTTTCGAGATTTTGGAAAAGGTTGGACCTGTTGCGTATCGATTAGCATTACCTCCGCCTCTCGCTGGTGTTCACAATGTGTTTCATATTTCGATGCTCCGAAAATACATAGAGAATCCGGAACACATTTTGCAGCAAGCACACTGAAGGACTTAGTGCTGATTTGACCTATGATGAAGAACCGGCCGAAATCTTGGATAGGAAGGACAAGCGGTTGCGGAATCGCACCATTCCTTTGGTGAAGATTCGGTGGAAGAACCATACCCCTGAAGAAGCTTCTTGGGAGAAGGAAGAAGATATGAAGGAGAAGTCCCCCCTTTTTTTTCTTTTTGGGAGGCCTTACTTTTTGCTTTAAGTTTGACCTTTTTTTAAGGGGGGGGGGGGGCACCCCCCCCCCCCCCCCCCGAACCCCTTTTTTTTTTTTTTGTGGGTGCGGACGAAAAAAGTAGAGTGCGGCTTTGGGCCCCCCCCGTGGGGGGGTTGGTGTTTGGCTTTGAATCCATGAAAGTTGATGATGAAGTTCTATTTATGGAAAGCTGAATCTGATGAAGATCTGATTAGTTGATGGACTTGGAGTGCTCTCTATCTTGGTTTGAAGGCATTTCTACCTATTAGGTAAGTCACTTGACTTGTGTGCAAAACCCCTTTAGGATTGGATTTGATCTGGACCTTCAATTCCTGTTTTGGTCTTGCTTTGTCGGCATTGGTCGTGATTGGTCGGCTGGGCCAGTCGACCAATCCACTCGACCAATGAGTCTTGTCTTTGGCAATTAGGTTGTTCTTGCTCTATTTAAGTCCAATCTCGAGTCCACTTCGTATTTGCTGCCTCCAAACTCTCTGGAGCAGACAAAGACCTCTGCAAGTCATCTCCCTTGCATCCTTGGTGTTTTCTTGACGGATCTTCGTCGAAACTCTTCTTTTTGCATCAAAAGGTATGTCTACTCTCTTTTCTTCTCCTCCATCTTTGTTTTCTTTCCTTTTTGAGTTGAGACAGTAGAAGAGATGCTGCATTCTCTGTTGCAAACATCTCTGAACATGTTCTCATGATCATCCTAAGGATTTGAGGCTAGAACAATGATCTTAACTATGATCATTGCAAGCTTTTGAGGGAATCATGATCAAACCATGATCTAATCTTTGTTAAACTTCCAATTTGAATTCTGATCTCTTTGGATCTTCTATATTGATCATATTAGTAGTTAATTACTGTGTTTTCCTTCCATGATCTATAATCTATAAATTTCTAGTTGTTTCTTCATGATGCATGGTAGTTACATATATGGTAGGTTTTATTTCCTTATTTAGATTTATGCTTCTAAGCCTTTTTCCTTGAAGATCTAAGTATGTTTTCATGATACCTTTTCCGGAAGCTATGATCCATCCTCCTATTGTTCTTGTCTTTGTTTTCTATTTCAAATTTATCAAGATCCATGGTTGATCTAATTATGGTAACTTTTTGTTTCCTAATTTGGATCTTGATATCTTGATTTGATTGGTGTTTTGAGGTCCCCTATATGTTAGAATACTACTGATGTAGTTTACCCCTTGATTAGTACCCTTTTGAACCACCAAATTCGGATTTCATATCTTAAAACTCTGTTTTTTTTAGAGCTCTTTCTCTTGCATTGGTCGGTGATTGGTTGGCGACCGACCATCGACCAATCCACTCGACCAATGAGTACAGCAACTCCAGAATTGGTCTGTGTTGGATGTTTTGGTATCTTTTCTGTTAGGGATCTTTCCTAATATGTTGTATATACTTGTTTAGGACCTTCTTCTCAAGTTTGCCAAGATCTTACTTGATTTCTTAGGATTCCTTTGCGAGTTATAAAAGGTAAGGATGGTTATTTCCTTAATTACATAGATAGCATGAATCTAGTTTCTATATTTGAATATCATAGATATGATTCCTAAATTAGATTCTTACAATGATATACTACTTGTTGCATAACTTTGATTACGGTAGCATTACTTATTCATATTGAATTGATTCATGTATGATTTACTTACCAATTATATACAAGTGATTGTAATTATTGATTTCTTTCCATATATGAAGTTACCATATATGTGATGATATGAATTGATGCATGTGTATGCTTAAGTATGGTTTGGAAAGGAGAGGTGTCCTTTTGACACTTCTGTCCTTGGACTACTACGGGAATATTATGGGATGTTTCCGGAGATGCCCTCTGGACACCTTCCTAAAGCTGTTGGATGACATATCTAGGATTGTCTAGTAGTGTTTGGCTAGGATGTC
The DNA here is from genome assembly GCF_041222555.1 of Hakea prostrata. Classification (NCBI taxonomy): domain Eukaryota; kingdom Viridiplantae; phylum Streptophyta; class Magnoliopsida; order Proteales; family Proteaceae; genus Hakea; species Hakea prostrata. The sequence goes on along the minus strand of NC_142604.1, from coordinate 10,524,745 downwards.
CTGTTATGTCGGGCCCTAATCGGAGGGGTATTGAGACCCGAACGACCCGTGGTAGCAATGGGGATTCATGGGCGCTCAAGACCGGTAACCAACCCGTGAGAGGACAGGGAATCACATTGTGGGGGCCATTTATTGGTAGGGTTGCATATGGTTAGACTTGGGCTCACGGGCGCTTAAGACCGGTAACCAACCCGTGAGAGGACGTGAGAGCTTCCCATTTACCATATGTGGATGATCAATAGGGTTGATGAGTCCGTGGTCGGGGACTATGAGGACTCTAGTGTGAAGGATACCGGAAAGGATCGTCGGGGGATGAGGAATGGAAGTATCTGGATCGACTTGATGTAACTAAGTAGAAGACTTGCATTTGGCTAGGTTTTACCACGACATGCGCCGGTACTTATACCAAATGGTTGTGAGAGAGTGTGTTGACTTAACCCCCTGCCAAGGTTTGTCTGAGGGATGAAGGACCCATTACCAATCGGCTGCTCAAGACCGGTGAAATGATCCGTGAGAGAATCCAAGATATCTTAAATGGTTGAGGATGTGAGTGGACTTTCCTAAAGAAGTACGGTGCTATGACTTAAAGCATGTCCGCCAATAGAGACCAGCATACATAGAGTTAGATTCATTCATTCATTGCTTGTCTCATATCATATTGCATTTATGTTTGTTCGGAATCTCTGCCATTTATGTTATTATGGATTTTAAGCGCCTTCTTGAGTTTCTTTGAAACTCATTCCTTTATTGTACAATGTTTGTTAGACTATCCTGCAGTCTTGAGTACTATGACGGTCCCTATGAAGAAGCGCAAGGCGAAGAGGCATATCTCCAGAAGGTGATTGCGGTTACCGCAATTACTCGAAGATCCCAGCAGTGGTTATGCTCCGTACGATGCTTAGTCCGACCATCGAGTGGAAGCGTCCTTGTGCCATTTATGAGATTTACACTTATAAGGATGTTGTCTATAAAGTGGAGAACAATTTAGTTACCCAATGTACTAGCTCTTGGGATTAGATTTTATTTAGTTTATTCTCTTTAGAGCCTTTTCCTCTTGTTGTAAAGTGGATTTTTGCCTCACTTTACTTATCTGTTTGATACTACGATTATATCTATTATTGATTCATTTATGATTCATTCTTTCTTTATTGGATCTTGGTTTTCTTTTTTTTTTTTTTTTTTTTTTTTTTTTTTTTTTTTTTTTTTTTTTTTTTTTTTTTTTTTTTTTTTTTTTTTTTTCTTTTTCCTTTTTTCTTTTCCCTTTTTTTTTTTTTTTTTTTTTTTTTTTTCCCTCTCTGGTTCCTTCCCCCCCCCGCTTTTTTTTTTTTGTTTTCTCTTTTACGCCATCTTGTGGCCTGTCCCTTCCGTTTTGTTTCATCTCCCCCTCCTGTGTGGACCCTGCGTTTCTCTTCGGGTTTTCGGTGGGTTTTGTGGGTGGGCGTTTTGCTTCCCTATTGCCTTTTGTGCTTCTCTCCTCTTGTTTCCTTCGGGCGCCATCATCTTGGGTTGTTTGGTTGGTGCTGTGTTGTTTCTGTTTTTTTTTGTTTTCTTTTTCCTGTTTTCTTTTTTATATATTTACCCTATTGTTGTGTTGTTGCTTTCTTTTTTCTTTTTTGGTGTTTTTTTTTCCTTTCTTGTTTTTACTTTTCTGTGGTTTCTTGGTTTTTGCGGTCCTCCTGTCTGGTGGTCTTGTGTTCTCGTTTTTTTCCTTTTGTTTGTGGGGGGGGGTCTTCTGGGTGGTCCCGTTTTGGTGTCTCTGTCGTTTTGTGTCTTCTCGGTGGTTTGGTGTCCGTCGGTGTTTTTGGGGCTCCTTTGGTCTTTCCCGTGGGTTTGCTTGGGTCTCTGTTGTCCGTTTTCTCCTCTTGGTTGTGGCTGTTGTTCTGGTTTTTTCTTGGTGGGGGGGGGGCGTTTTGGGGTTGGGGGTGGGGTTGGGTTGGTGGTTGGTTGGTTGGGTGTTTTTTTCCCTTCTTTCTGTTTTGTTTTTTTTCGGGTCCGTTGTTTTTTTTTTTTGTTCTCCCTTGGCCGGCTTCTCCGGGTGTTGCGGTTCCCCTTCGTCCCGCGTGGTTGCCTCGTGCTTGTCCGCCTCGTGGCGTCCTTGTGCCTTTTGGTTTACACTTTGGTGTTGTCTTGTGGAGAACCCGGTGGGGGGTTTTTTGTTTTTCTTTGGGTTTGGGGGGTGGGGGGGTTTTCCTTTTTTTTCTTCTTGATTCATTTATGATTCATTCTTTCTTTATTGGATCTATGGTTTATCTTCCGCACTTTTGTTATGATTGTTCATGATTATGTTATTGTTTATGTGGGAGGTTGATCACTCGATACCTGATCTTCGGGCTGTGGATCACACTCTCGGGTATGCCAGATAGGGTACCGGCTGGGAGGGCGTGACACTTTGGCTCACTTTCGCCCCTATTTGAGTTAGCTGCCTTGAATTTGTTAGGGACCACTGTTGTCCTTGAATCTATTAGGGGACCAAATTCTAAAACCCTTTGCTTAACTCACTGCAATAGAGCCCCCCCCCCTTTTCACTTACTTATTCCCCTGAACTAGATCTACAATTTCTCAAGTTCACTTTCTTTCTGTTGAGCTAGGACCCTAACTTCAGATAGGACTTCCTCCTCCCAAGCGGCTTACAACTAATCTCCTTCCAAGGATTTGGTTGAAAGAAATGACATCTAATTTACAAGCCCAAATCTTGTGAAGACCCTAGTACCACCATTAACCCAAGTTTGATTTCAATCTCCCCCTCCTCGTGTAGCAAAAGAAACCCATGCAGTTTCAATCTAAATCGGGTTTCATCGGTGGGAGTTTTTTTTGTGGGGGGGGGAGAAGGTTCGTTTTCCCTCCACCTTTATAACACCATTTTTTTTTCTTCCCCCCCCCCCTTTGTTATTTACCTCCCAACCGGGCCCCCCCCCCCCCTTGGGGTTTTTTTTGTTGGTAAGACCTGATAAGTTGATTTCATGCATATTATTTTATATGATTAATTAACTATATTTCCATGTATTTACAATTTTTTTATATCAATTTACCCTAATATGATATGAAATGAATATGTTGCACCCTTTCCTTTAATTTCTATAATTTTGGTGATTTTATATATTTCCTAACAAATTCTAATAAAGATTTATTACTTTTACATGTAGGAAATTATCAATCAAATCTGGGTATTATTGCAAGAGTCCTACCTCAAGTCAAAAACATAAAGAGAATGAGTCCTTGCATGCTTCTACGTTTTATTTCCTATTTAAGATTTGATCAAAGAAGGGAAAAGAGGAAGAAGAATCCAATTCAAATAAGAAGGATAGAAGAATCCCGATTTTGAGTGTCTCTGTCCAGTTTTGATCAAGATCTTCATCGGATGGTCATATGGTGTCCGATCGAGCTGATTTTTGGAGGAGAGCTTCACGACGTCTTGGTCTTCAAATCCAACGGTGGGATTATGCATTGGAGATCTCTAAGTTAGTCCGATTTATACATCAAAACACTCCTTGGTTAAGTCAGATAAGAACTCTGAGTTTGATTCAAACTCTGAGTTTAATTAATCTATAAAAGGATAGCAAAGCCAAGGAAGAGGGGGAGGACGTTTTTGGGAGCTTGGAAGAGCGTGGAGGTTGAACCAGAAGACGTTGGATGGCTTTGGAGATCTGAAGCTTGGGAATAAGTTTTTCTTCACCTTCTTTCAATGTTCTTGAACTCTTCTGTAATGTTTTTAATTTCAAGTATGAACTAATTTAGTTTTTCTAGGGATCAGATGTAGCCTATCTTTGAATTCCCACTCTTGACTTCATCAATATAATTTTGAATATTGTTTCCCTTGATTGAGTTTTTACTTCTATTCTTCATGCTTTTGATTAATTGGCCACTAATCAATTGATTTGTTAATCATAATGAACTGAGAGGGGATTTATGTGTTTAGTTCATTGGAGTAAAAGCCATGAATTACATGTAGGATAGAGATATACTTACATGGTTTGTGTAGTTGTTACATGGGAATCCACAGAATTTAATGATTTCTCAGTTGTTGTAACCCACATAGAAATATAGTGGGTTAGCAATTGAGGGAATTTCTATTAGTACTCGAGAGAGACTAATAGATAGGAAAGGGAATCTCGACTATCAATCAGGAAAATATTTCTCAAATTATAAAGATGGAGAAAAGGGTGGGAATGCTTAGTTATGGTGAAATCTGACCCCTAGGTCTTTAGCAATTAATAATCTCAATTTAACTTTCAATTTGCAATATAGTCTAGAATAATTATCTTCCTTATTATATGTTCAAATAAAATTGGTTTAATTAATTTGGTATTTAATCTATAGTCTTCGAGGGATCGATCTTTTATCATTATATTACTTGTTACGACAGCGTACACTTGCGTTGTACTTTTTCACAACAAGACCAACACCCAAGAGGTCAAACCCGGGGGTATATTATATAATACCCTCATATTTGATATAAAAAAAATTGCATGTTCCAAAAAAAAAAGAGACATTGAACTCAAGGGGTGGCTCAATTGACAAAAGACTAACGCTTCCACATAAGAGGCTAGGGTTCAAATTCAAATCTCCTAGAAACCACGGTTCCAAGGGGGAAGTCCCGTCATTTAAAAAAATTCCAAGGGGAAAGTCTCGTATTTTAAAAAAAAGAGGAGAGAATTAAAAGACCCTTTAAATTCCACAAATACGCTCGGAGAATTAATCCTTGTTTTGCTGCAGTTTTTCTGCTTGTCTTTGAGACCTAGAGTCTGAGAGAACTTGTGAACGACTTGGAGTCTGGAGTTTTAGGGCGAGCAGAGCTAGAGTATTTGCAGTCGCTACACGAACAAGGTAAACACACAAATTCACACTCTTTCTTCCTCTGTCGGCTGGTTTTTGGAAACAAGTTAATCACCTTCATCTTCTAACTTTCGTTCCCTATTGCACATTCAACACTTCACTCTTTCTTGTTATCTTTTGTTTGATTACTAGAGAAAGAGAGTTTCTTCCAAATACCCTAAACTTCAAAATCTGTATCTGCGTTGGTTTTTCGCATAATGACAATGCCTAGAAGTTGCATATTTCTTTGGCTTAGCATATTTAGTTCTTCAGTTTTCTTTTGTTTTCTTCTGTTTAGGCTTTCATTATAGAGAGTCCGATGTAGTTTCCCTCTCTTTGTCTGCTCGCTTCGATTCTTCCACACTTGCTCGCGGGTGCTTCCCTCTAAGGCAGAACGCTCCCCTACCGATGCATTTTTACATCCCACAACTTCGGCAGACCGCTTAGCCCCATTCATCTTTGACGCAAGAGCACTCGATAAGTGAGTTATTACGCACTCTTTCAAGGGTAGCTGCTTCTAGGCAAACCTCCTGGCTGTCTCTGTACCCCTACCACCTTTATCACTGAGCAGTCATTTAGGGGCCTTAGCTGGTGATCCAGGTTGTTTCCCTCTCGACGATGAAGCTTATCCCCCATCTTAGCAGCAATAGAATGATGAAACAATTCTAGGAAATTAATTGGTTATGGTTTTGATTCATATTTTTTGAATTTCTCATGTTTATCTATCTTCTTTTTGGTGTTCCTGTTGTATCAAAGTTTAGTTGAATGATTTGTTTCAGTTGAGAGTCCATGGCCAATGTCACAATGGAAAAGCAAGGAATGGTGGAAGGTGTGTAACAACCCCCGTAATTCTAACCCGAGATCCGTATTGCAGGTCCGATAACCCAAAGGTCTAGTCAGGTAAGTTTTTGGAATGTTCGGATAGAAGTCCATGATCCATACCCTGAACCCATGGATCTGGATCCCCTGTCTGAAGAGCTTGCCTTGCTTGGTAGTTGGTCTTCTGGAAGACAAGTGTTGTTCGGAGATGTCTGGAATGAAGGTAAGATCTCCCCCATCTCTTCTTTAGGGCTAGTTTGTACTTAGATATCAACCCCCTAACAAAAGCACCCTTGTATGGCAAAATACATGGGGGCGGTTGCTAGTGGCAGTCGATTAAACCAACGACCGCCTGGAGCGACCGCCCGGTCTGTTTTCGGGGTTTTGCCCTATTTTGCCCCTTGACTTCTATAAAAGGTAACCTTCGTCCAACTTACAAATATTTTATTTGTGGTTACCGTTTTGGAGGTCCAGACGGCTGCGAAGAAGTGCCGAAAGCGGATCTAAAGTGTTGGCAGTGATTTGGAGATCAGTCCTTCCCTTTTTCTGGTGTTCTGAAGTGAGGTAATGGATTCACCCTTCATCCTTTATCTCCTTTGTCTTTAAATTTCATGTTAACCCATCCCCTCATCATTGTGGTTACCCTTTTGATCAATTGTGACTCTCTTTCCAATCTTCTTGAGGTGATTCATCCGAAAACTAAACCCTGCTTTCGTGAAAAGGATAATCCAGTCAAGGGGAGAGTTCTGGGTAATCCAATGATGGTAATTGTTAGGATTTCCTTCACCCTTTGGCTATAGGAGTGTTAGATTCTAGATTTAGGTCATGATCACTCAAAATCCGGATTGAAAACGGGTGATCAGAAGCCTGAGTTTCGGATTGAAACTCTGTTTTTGGGGCGGTCACTAGTGGCGGTCGCTCAACCTAAGCGACCGGCCCAAGCGACCGGTTGGTAAACAGTGACCAAATGACTTTTGGTTTTGATCCACCTTGATTCAATTAACTTATACATTATTGTAACACTGTGTTTAGGTATTCTCTGTTTGAAAAGAAAGTCTTGTAATAGTTTACGGATCTCTTTTTACGGACAGTTTACTTATATGCAGGTAAAGAAATTCAAACCTATCTTTATGAATAGAATTAAACATGCTAGTCCAGTGTCTGTTAGCATTAGTCTTTCTTTATATATGCTGCTTAGTCATGTCTTATATATTAATCTTGTTATATTACTGCTGTTTGTCTTGTTTACATATATACTTTGTTGGTTATGAATGTGATATATTGATGATGCATAGTATGAGGTATTCCTTTTGGATATCTTAGCTTGGGATATCGAAGGCTGTGGGAATGGGACACATGCCTGCTGATGTCTCCAGCATTGTCATGACTATTGGATGACATTCTTAGGTAGAGTCTAGAATTGCATGGTTAGGTACCCCACATGCTCTACCCTTTCGGTAGGGGGATTGAAACCGAATGACCCGTGATGACAGTGATGTGACGTTGGTCCACTGTTAGTCATATAAATGGTAGGGTTGCATATGTTAGGGTTGGGCTCATGGACGTCCAAGGAACGGACCGGGAGTCCTGAGGAGTCATGAGAGCATCCGCCCCAATAATATGTGGATGACCATAGGGTTAAGGAGTGGAGTCCAATAGCGGTAGTTAGTCCGTGAGGGTTCTCATTCCTAGGTTGCGAAGGATACTAAACCGAGTTGGTTGGAGCTATAGGGGATGTATCTGGACTTCATGTAGACATGTTACCAGTATGACCTTGCATTGGATTAGAAACCCCGACATGAGCCAGTACTCATTACCAATGGTCGTGGTAAGAGAGTGTTGACTTAACCCCAGCCATGGTTTGTGAGCCAGGTGTGGACTTTCCCTTTTTGCTCAGGATCCCTACAGAGGTAACCAGTCCTTGCCGGATCAAAGTGACTAGACTTACCCAGAGGAGAGCTGGTGTATATCTTAAAGCATGTCAGCTGTTAGAGACCTGCATAGTTAGAAATCATAGTATCATTCATACTTTGCACTCATTCATGTCATTTATGCATTTATGCTTTGTTGGATAATTGATGGGAATTATAATTGTTCTTACTAAGTTCTCTAGAACTCACTCATTTATTTTGTATATGTTTATTAGCCTACATAGATGGAGGAATTATGCCGGAAGATGGACTGGTTTCCTATGAAGGAACCTTCCCGTATGAAAGGATGTGGTACCGACAGTGGGAAATGGAGATAGCTTGTGCGGGAGCTCCTGCGAGTGCATGGAGTGCGCTTGTCGCACCTATTGAAGGTCAGAGATGGAAAGTGGCTAGACAGTTTGCTCAGCGAATAGAGAAGAACTGGAGAACGCCCTTTTTAGAGATTCATGAAAAACACTATTTAGCCTTAGAAAAGGAAACTGGAAAGAAACAGATATAACTCTTTTGATTGCTTCCGCTGAACTCGTATTCATTTTATTCATTATTCTTTCATTTATTATTGTTATTGGAGTATTTGGACTCCTGTAATTCTTTAATTCATTTATTGAACATTTATTCCTCTTGATTGTCTATATTTGTATTTATTATTGTTGATAGACTAAAACCGTGGTTCCTGTGACGGATCACTCTCATGGGTTGTCGGGCGGGTAACCGAGACCGGTGGGTGGGGTGTGACAAGGTGAGCACAAAGAAGAAGAAATTCAGACCCTCGAGGAGCTTGGTTTGGTCACTGACAAAGAAGGGTATCGCAAAACCAACTCCGATTCAGCAAGTGGCCATCCTGTTGATTTTGGTCAGTCTTATTGATTGCACTATTTCATTGTATTCACTTTGCCAAGCTTCTCGTTCCCCTTTAATTCCAAAAAGTGCTAACCTTGTGCAGAAGGCATCTGTACAAGCATTGCCTCTTATAATTCTAAGGGGAAAGTCCTGTCGTTTGAAAAAAAAAAGAGAGAATTAAAAGACCCTTTAAATTCCATAGATACCTCCGGATAATTAATCCTTGTTTTGCTACAGTTTTTTTGTTCGTCTTCGAGACCTAGAGTCTGAGACAACCTATGAACGAGTTGGAGCCTGGAGTCTTAGGGCGAGCAGAGCTGCAACTGGTTGTTTGAGTATTTGCAGTAGCTACACGAACAAGGTAAACACACACACTCACACTCTTTCTTCCTCTGTCGGCTGGTTTTTGGAAACAGTTTAATCACCTTCAGCTTCTAACTTTCGTTCCCTATTGCACATTCAACACTTCACTCTTTCTTGTTAGCCTTTGTTTGATCACTGGAAAAAGAGAGTTTCTTCCAGATACCCTAAACTTCGAAATCCGTATCTGCGTTGGTTTTTGGCATGATGACAACGCCTAGAAGTTGCATATTTCTTTGGCTTAGCATATTTAGTTCTTCAATTCTCTTTTGTTTTCTTTTGTTTAGGTTTCCATTATGGAGAGTCTGATGTAGTTTCCTTCTCTCTGTCTTCTTGCTTCCACTTTTCCCACAACTTCTTGCGCGTGTGATTCCCTTTAAGGCGGAACGCTCCCCTACCGATGCATTTTTACATCCCACAGCTTAGGCAGATCGCTTAGCCCCGTTCATCTTCAGCCCAAGAGTGCTTGATAGTGAGCTATTACACACTCTTTCAAAGGTAGCTGCTTCTAGGAAAACTCTTGGCTGTCTCTGTACCCCTACTTCCTTTATCACAGAGCGGTCATATAGGGGCCTTAGTTGGTGATCCGGGCTGTTTCCCTCTTGACGATGAAGCTTATCCCCCATCTTAGCAGCAATTAGAATGATGAAAAAATTCTGGAAAATTAATTGGTTATGGTTTTGATTCATATTTTTTGAACTTCTCATGTTTATCTATCTTCTTTTTGGGGTTCTTGTTGTATCTAAGTTTAGTTGAATGATTTGTTTCAGTTGAGAGTCCATGGCCAATGTCACGATGGATAAGCAAGGCGTGATAGAAGGTGAGCATAGAGAATAAGAAATTCAGACCCTCAAGGAGCTTGGTTTGGACCCCCGCTTGGTTTAGTCACTTACAAATAAGGGTATCGCAAAACCAACTCTGATTCAACAAGTGGCCATCCTATTGATTTTGGTCAGTCTTATTGATTGCACTGCTTCATTGTATTCACTTTGCCAAGCTTCTTGTTCCCCTTTAATTCCAAAAAGTGCTAACCTCGTGCAGAAGGCATCTGTACAAGCATAGCCTCTTATAATTCCAAGGGGAAAGTCCCGTCATTTAAAAAAAAAAAAAAGAGAGAATTAAAAGACCCTTTAAATTCGATAGATATCCCAAGAGAATTAATCCTTGTTTTGCTGCAGTTTTTCTGTTCATCTTCGAGACCTAGAGTCTGAGAGAACCTATGAACAAGTTGGAGGTTGGAGTCTTAGGGCGAGCAGAGCTGCAATTGCTTGTTTGAGTATTTGCAGTAGCGATAGCTACACGAACGAGGCAAACACACACACTCACACTCTTTCTTCCTTTGTTGGCTGATTTTTGGAAACAGTTTAATCACCTTCAGCTTCTAACTTTTGTTCCGTATTGCACATTCAACACTTCACTCTTTCTTGTTAGCTTTTGTTTGATCACTAGAGAAAGAGAGTGTCTTCCAGATACCCTAAACTTCGAAATCTGCATCTGCGTTGGTTTTTGGCATGACGACACTGCCTAGAAGTTGCATATTTATTTGGCTTAGCATATTTAGTTCTTCAATTCTCTTTTGTTTTCTTTTGTTTAGGTTTTCATTATGGAGAGTCTGATGTAGTTTCCCTCTCTTTGTCTTCTTGCTTCCACTTCTTCCACACCTGCTCGCGCGGGTGCTTCCCTTTAAGGTGGAACACTCCCCTACCGATGCATTTTTACATCCCACAGCTTCGGCAGATTGCTTAGCCCCGTTCATCTTCAGCCCAAGAGTGCTCGATAGTGAGCTATTACACACTCTTTCAAAGGTAGCTGCTTCTAGGCAAACCTCTTGACTGTCTCTGTACCCTACTTCCTTTATCACAGAGCAGTCATTTAGGGTCCTTATTTGGTGATCCGGGCTGTTTCCCTCTTGACGATGAAGCTTATCCCCCATCGTAGCAGCAATTAGAATGATGAAACAATTCTGGAAAATTAATTGGTTATGGTTTTGATTCATATTTTTTGAACTTCTCATGTTTATCTATCTTCTTTTTGGTGTTCCTATTGTATCTAAGTTTAGTTGAATGATTTGTCTTAGTTGAGAGTCCATGGCCAATGTCAAGATGGATAAGTAAGGCGTGGTAGAAGGTGAGCAGGAAGAAGAAGAAATTCAGACCTTCGAGGAGCTTGGTTTGTGTAATATGTAACAGGGGCAGTATGGTCTTTCTACATTATATTAGGATAGACTTTGTCTTATGGTTTTGTTTGAGGGGTAAGAGGGTAATTGCACTTGGTCTTATCTCATGATATGTAATTGGGGGTTTAGGGATTTCAATTCATTCGAAGAAATCACTCTCTCCTCTCGATCTCTCTGGCTCTCGTTCTCTTCTCTGCTTCTTCTTCATCTGCGAGTGAAGGGTTCGGTTGGCTCTAGTGTGGATCTTGGTGATGGTTCTTGGCTCTCATGGTAGACTGTAACAGCAACTGTTGTTGATGTGTGGAAAGGCACTGGTGCTTTGGTGTTCTTGGATTCACGCAGGAAGGCAGTTGAAACTTTGGTTGCATACTAAATCAAGTGTGGTCAATCCATAGTTTCGGTTGTTTTCTCTCTAGTCTATGTATAGAGTTTGTCATTGATCTTAGGGCTGTAATCCTTCTCTGTTATTCTACGATTGCATGAGCTTGGTGAGAGCTCATCTCATCCTTGGATGTAGGTCACTGACCGAACCAAGTAAAACCCTGTGTCTTGTCTATTGTTCTTTCTTCTCACTTGTTCTTGATAATTATCCGTTGTGTAAGAGTTAGATTTCTTAACAGTTTTGGCATCAGAGCTCTCATTTCTGTTCTTGGCTGCATTTGTTAACTCTTGAATATCACAGATTACTCTGTTCTTGCAATTTTCTGTTAAATTCTAACATACTATATGCTTTGCAATTGCTGCTGATACAATTCTTACATTCGGTTTCAATTTCTGGTAACCCTAACCTCTGACCAAAACCCTAATCTAGGGTTTTGCTAAATTTGTTTAGGGCTTTTATGTAATTGAATGTGTGTGGTAAATTGTATATAAAATCCCTAATTATTGATTTGATTTTGCAATTTATTTTGGCTCTGTTAACTTGTACAGTGGTTCGGCCATTAGGGTTGCTTGTAAATTTTTGGGGCTTTTATGATATGCAGGTTGCTTGTATGAAATTGATTATTATTTCAAGATTATAATCTGATATTAAATCAAGTCTTGATACTCAGATTGTTAATTGCATATAATTTTGGATTTCTGATTTGTATTGTCACTCACTGTTAACAACATTCTTTATTATTATTGAAGTGTAATATTCTGATCTAGTCTTATAGAGTCTGTTATCAATTCTCTTATCTCAAATCTGATATTGACATACTATATATTTCAGAGACTGTTTAGTTAAATTCTGAAATTTATTTAGTATATAATATCAAGTGTGTTACTGGTTTACATAGTTAGTTTTAATCTGACTGTATATTTTTTTATTCTTTTATCATGGCCCCAACCCGGTATGAGTTGGAGAAATTTGATGGTAAGGGAGACTATATGGTATGGAAGAATAGGATGCATGCTATTCTTGTTCAAAACAAATGCCATAAGGCTTTAAAGACTGATAAAGAGATCTCCTTGTCCATAACAGATGAAGAAAAAGAAGTTATGCAAGATATGTGCTATAGCACTATCATTTTGCACTTGAGTAACAACGTGATGAGAAGGGTAAGAGAGTGTAAGACTACAACCCAGGATTGGCTTAAACTTGAACAACTATATATGGCTGCCTCAATTCCTAATGTTACATTATTGAAAGAACAATTATTTAGTTTCAAAATGGATGCTTCTAAGTCTTTAACTGATAATGTAGAGGACTTTTATAAATTGTCATGTGATTTGGCTGATTTGGATGAAGAATTATCTGATAATACCCTTGCTGTCCTATTATTGAAATCTTTGTCTGATTCTCATGTTGGTGTTGAAAATGCTATTAAATATGGTAGAAAGTCTATAACCCTTAATGATGTGATGGAAGCATTGAAAATTAGGGATATAGAATTGAAAACTGAGAGGAAGGTAAAGCATGTTAGTGAGGCTTTGTATGTTAATTCTGAAAAGAGAAGCATGTATGAAACTAAGAAGAAGTTCAATAATAATAATAAGAAAAAGAAGAAGTTTGTTGTAAAGAATGATAATGTAAGTGCAAATCAGAATTTTAATGGAAAGTTTAATAATAATAAGAGAGTTTGTTATTATTATAAGAAAGAAGGACATATTAGAAAGTATTGTAGAGAGAGACTTCAAAAGTTACAAAATGAGAATGGAAATGAGAGAATGGAGGCTACACATGTAGTTGATGTGACTAGTGATGCACTAGTGGTTTCCCCTTATAGTGATCATGATGCCTGGATCTTAGATTCAGGATGTACCTTTCATATGACTCCTAAAAGGGAGTGGTTTATCACTTTTGAGTCTATTAGAGGTGATAAAGTATTAATGGATAATGATCATGCTTGTGATGTTGTGGGGATTGGATCAATTAGACTTAAATTGAATGATGGGACTGTTAGAGATCTAGAAAAAGTGAGACATGTACCTGGACTTAGGAGAAACCTGCTGTCCTTGAGTCAGCTTGATACTAGGGGTTTTCATTACACCTCTAGGGATGGTTCTCTTAAGGTTATGAGGGGTAGTGGTGTAATTCTAACTGCTGATTTGAATAATGATTTATACTTCTTGAATGGAAGTGTGGTTTTAGGGGCTGCATCAGTCTCTAGTGGGGTTCTTAGTGAGGTGGAGCTTTGGCATTAGGAGATTGGGTCATATAAGTAGTAAGGGGCTTGGACACTTGTGTAAAAGTGGTCAGATAAGTCTTAAGAAATTTAGCCCTTTGACTTTTTGTGATGTATGTGCCATGGGTAAGCTCCATAAGACTAAATTCCTCCATTCTTCATATAAGACCTCTCATGTGCTTGAATATATACATTCTGATTTGTGGGGAAGTCCAAATGTACCCTTGTCTCTTTCCGGTGCCCAATATTTCTTGTCTATTATTGATGATTACTCTAGAAAGACTTGGCTGTATTTTCTTAGGGATAAGTCAGCTGTCTTTGATAAGTTTCTAGAGTGGAAAGTTTTGGTTGAAAATCAAACTAAAAAGAAAATCAAAAAACTTAGAACTGATAATGGTCTTGAATTTGTGAATGAAAAGTTTCTGATTTTTTGTAAGGAACATGGTATTACTAGACATAGAACATGCACCTATACTCCTCAGTAGAATGGAGTGGCTGAGAGGATGAATAGGACAATCATGGATAGAGTTATATGCATGTTGATTGAATCTGGCCAAAGTAAGAAATTTTGGGCTGAAGCTGCTAGTACAGCTTGTTATGTCATTAACAATCTCCTTGTTCCTCTGTTGACTTTGAAACACATGATTTTAGGTGGAGTAAAGTGCATACTGATTACAATCTATTGAAACCCTTTTGTTGTGTTTGTTTTGTTCATCAAAACAAGGGTAAACTTGAGCCTAGGGGTAGGAAGTGTATCTTCCTAGGGTATCCTTTAGGTGTTAAAGGATATAGGCTTTGGTGTTTACAAGATAAGAAAATTGTAATTAGTAGAGATGTTAAATTCAATGAACTTGAATTTCTGGAAGTTGATTCATCTAGTGTTAGACCTAACTCCAATGATCTAAACAAGACTATATTTGAGGTGGAGTTAGAGGATAAGTCTGAGACTGAGATTGATGAATCTGATCCTAAGGTTGAGGAAGATGATCTAGAAGCTGGTAGTGGTTCTTTAGATGTTAAAGAAGAGCTTAAAGATGAGGATCCTTTAGATGGTTATTTATTGGCAAGAGATAGGTCTAAAAGAGAGATTAAGAGGCCTTCTAGATATGCTAATATGTGTGAATCTAATGTTAGTCCAAATCTAATTTCTTATGCTCTAAATGTGGCTGACCAGCTTGAGGGTTGTGAGCCTAGAACCTATAAAGAGTCTCTTGAATGTGGGGACAGCAAGCTTTGGCTTGTTGCCATGGAAGATGAAATGGAATCTTTAATGAAAAATCAGACTTGGACTCTTGTAGATAGACCCAAAAAGAAACTAATTGGTTGTAAGTGGGTTTATAAATTTAAGGCTGGTATTCTTGGTGTAGAACAACCAAGGTATAAGGCAAGATTAGTAGGTAAGGGGTATTCTTAAGTTGAGGAAATTGATTATAATGAAGTGTTTTCACCTGTTGTGAAACATACTTCTATTAGAGTTCTTGCCCTAGCTGCTCTCTTTGATCTTGAACTTGAACAATTGGATATGAAAACTGCATTCTTGAATGGTAAATTAGATGAGCATATCTATATGGTTCAGCCTGAGGGCTTTGTTGTGAAGGGGAGTGAGACTAAGGTTTGTTAGTTGTTAAGGTCATTGTATGGCTTAAAACAATCTCCAAGGCAATGGTATAAAAGATTTGATAAATTCATGCTTAAGAATAGTTACAAGAGAAGCTCTTATGATAATTGTGTTTATTATTGTGAGTTTAGCACTAATTCTTTCATTTATCTTTTACTTTATGTTGATGACATGTTTATTGCATTAAAGGATAAATCTCAGATTTGTAAGTGTTGGAAAATACCATGTCAGCATTTGCCACATCAGTCTCCAATCAGTTTTGATGATGACAAACACTCTACTAATGTTTCCATGTAGAAATGTTTTTGTCCAGCTCATCACTGTAGAGAATCTTGATGTAAATATCCGGTTCAAAGAAATTACCGGAGAGTCAAGCCCAAGATCAAACCATCTTAAACAAAAAACCAAAGTCAAGAGGAGTATCAAGACCACTGATCAAGATCAAGTCAAAGACCAAATCAAAGATCAAGACTTAGGCTAAATCAGGGCTTAGGACACCTTTGCATACACACACATGTAAATGCATCCATAATATGTAATTCATGTTACTAGAGTGACCTAGGACATGTTAGTAAGGTGTACAACGCTTAGGATTGTCAAAAAGATCCAAAAATCCAAGCCATGTCCCAGCCCAAAACTGTTTAGAAAAACAGAGCTCAGACGGATGTCCGTTTGAGCAGACGGACGTCCGTCTGTTTTGATAACTCTGTTTCTCAGAAACAACAGAAGGCGAGACGGATGCCCGTCTGAGCCAGTCCAGGCCAGACGGATGACCGTCTCGGCAGACGGACGTCCGTCTGGCCCAGATTTGACTATAACGGCTAGTTTAAAGAGAATATCCACTACAGCTGTTTGTAACGGATACCTTTGAGATGGATGACCATCTGGGCAGACGGACGTCCGTTTGGAACAAAATCTCGCAAAGATTTTATATCCGTTGGGGAAATGGGGAGGGCAGTAACTTGAGGTCTATAAAAGCCCAACCACCCCCATTTGAGAATCATCCTTCTCCCCCATCAAGCACATATTCACTCACAAGTGAAAAAGCAATGTTTTGGTGTTTTTATCATTATTGTTGTCCTCCCAACTCCGGTTAACTTTGAGGGATATTCCAAAGTTGAAGCTTTCACTGAAGCAAAGCCTGGAGTTATTGAAAGCCGCTGAAGTATATTGATGCGTGTTATTCTTGATTCATTCATTGCATCACTTGCACTCAAAGGGTAAAGTGTTACTCTCCTTTGATAGGTAATATCTAATACTTTTCGTATTGTGAATTGGTTATTTTAATTCTAGTCTAGGTTGATTAGAATTCATTGTATTGGATACTCTTGTCCGTGAACGAAGATTGTAAAGGGTACTCTTGCCCCATAATGAAGATTGTAAGGGTTTGATTCTCTACCCATTGTATTGAAAGAGATTCATTAGTGGAAACACTCTCTTGAGGCTAAGAGAGGAGTGGACTTAGATTCATAGAGTCGAACCACTATAAATTCTGTGTTTGTGATTGTTGTTTTCATTAGATTTCATCTTGAACTGTCAATCCATTTTGAAATTGCGACCAAACCGGAAAATTGTTATAAACCACTAGGTACAACCTAATCACCCCCCTCTAGGTTGCACCAACAATTGGTATTATAGCGGGAGCTCAAATCGAGATTAAAATCAATCTCAAAAAGAGTAAACGATCATGGCATCATTGTCTAACCAATTCTCCTCAAGACCCGAAGATTTAAATACCTCTAGACCTCCATATTTTGATGGAGAAGGGTTTGCTTATTGGAAGAATAGATTTGAAGATTTTGTTTGTGCTATCGATATAGATGTTTGGGATATAATTGTGTATGGACCAAATGAGATTACCAAACTTGATAAAGATGGTAACAAAGTCCCAAAACCAAGGACTAAATGGGATGGAATTGATAAAATTAAATCCCAAGCAAATCACAAGGCAAAAATGTTCCTACAATGTGCTTTGAGTGAAAAAGTATACAATAGGTGTGGTACTTGCAAGAATGCGAAGGAAGTTTATGAAAAATTAATAGTTACATATGAAGGAACAAACCAAATAAAAAAGATAAATTTGGATGTCTATATGCTTCAATATGAAAATTTCAAGATGTTAGATAATGAGGATATAACTTCTTTGTTTACTAGATTTTCTGACATTATAAATAAGTTGCATAGCCTTGGCAAGGAATTTGCAAATGAAGATGTGACAAGAAGAATCCTACGAGCACTTCCACCATCTTGGAGACCCAAGTTAACAGCAATTCAAGAAGTGGGAAATCTAGAACATATCACACTTCATGAGCTCATGGGATCTCTACTTGCACATGAGGCAGAACTTGAAGAAGACAAGAAGTATGAGGAAAGCCAATCAAAAGAACAAAAGAAGAAGTCCATTGCTCTTAAAAGTTCCATCAAAGATGATGAAAGTGATGAAGACAACAGTGACTCCGACAGTGATATTGCCCTTATCACAAGAAAATTCAAAAAATTTCTAAAATGAAGGAAAGAAAGGTTTCCATTCAAAGGACAAGGATCAAAAGAATTCAAAGGTAAAAGCTCATCAAAAGGTAAAATTTCATCTACTAACAATCAGGATGTTATTTGCTTTGAGTGTAGAAAACCAGGACATTTCAAGAACGAATGTCCTACCAAAGGGAAAAAGAAGGCGTACAAAGCCGAAGTAATCTACACTACAAGTGATGATGAAGAAGAAAGTGAAGAGTCCGATGAAGAAAAGATCAACTTAGCCTTGATGGCCAGTTCACTTGAAGAACAAGATCATGAGGTAAGTTCCATATATGATAGTCTTGATTCTACGCTTGATGAAAATGATATAGATAACATTGATGAAGAAGACCTGGCTAGTGGCTTTGAAACTTTATACAAGTTCAACAAGAAAATTGAAAAGAAAACAAAATCCTAGAAGGAGAAGTAATATATCTAAATGAAACAGTAAGTAACTTACAAGAGTACATTAGAAAAATAAAAAAAGAAAATAATGTGAAATCCACAAGTGAGGAAGAAGATTTAGATGGTCTTCTAGGAGAAGTACATTATCTCAATAACACCGTAATTGAATTACGGGAACATATTGAGAAAATAGAATGAGAAAATACAGATTTAAACAACTCTCTTGTGAAATTCACAAATGGTCAAAAGAACTTAGATAGTCTTCTAGGTAACCCCAAAAAGAATCCCCAAGACAAAGAAGGACTAGGATTCAATAGTGAAACTAAAACTCCTAGAAAAGGGAAAGAAGTTCGTTTTGAAAAAGGAACATCTAGTAAGAATCCTTTACGAACACCCAAAAATGTTCAAGGAAACATTCAAGGTGGGAACAAGACTCAACCTCAAACAATTAGAGGAAATATTGAAAAGAAAAATCACTACATTCAAAGAAAAAGAGTAAATGAAAATCAAAAGAATGGACAAATGAATAATCAAGGACAAAATTATCATAATCAAAATTATTCAAGAAGAAATGGTAGAAATCAAAACAACTATGAACATAGGCAGCAAAAATTCAAAAACTATCAAATGTCCAAAACCAACATCATCAATCTTGGTCAAACCAAAAGCAAATGATATTTGATTATAATTGGCCATATCCCTATTTTGCACCCTATGAGCATATCCCTCAACCTTCATTTATGTCACATATGCCTAGAAGAAATGAAAACATTTTTAACAATACAAACAAGACAAATGGACAAAGAAGTCAAAACTTCAATGGACCAAGAAGACAAAAACCTCAAGTCCAAGAACCATTTAACATTTGTGATCCAAGATTTCAAAGACCAAAAGGATATCAACCTAGTTGGTTCAACCTGGAACCAATAAGAACTAACCAATTTGGACCCATGTAGACGTGGGGACCAATGCACATCTATCCTTTCCTCTGTAGGTTTGCTTAATGAATACTCAAAGAAGTGAATGGTACATTGATAGTGGTTGTTCCAAACATATGACGTCAAATCCAAAGCTCTTCACCAGCTTAGATCATATGATGGAGGATGCGTTATGTTTGTGAATTTTAAAAGTAACCACAAGCGCACGGTATCGTGTAGCTAACGGGTCAATCTCAAGGAGATATGCCACTTATAATTTAACTTCTTAATAGTAATGCGAGAGTGGAATGATTCAATTTTTGTTAACTAATTAACTAAACTAAACGATCCTAATCTATACGTCTAATGCAATCGAATTGAAACGAAAAAATAAATTAAACACAATCAATTCATAAATAAAAGACAAGAAAAAAAATGCGAACAATAAAAATAAAAAGGAAAAAAAAGTAAAACCAGTTAGTATATTAAAGTAGTCAGTAAAATTTAGTTCATAGCTAAAATGTAGATGCAACACCACCCGTCACCAGAAGCAGAGGCACGACTGTAGGCTTGCTCCGGTTATGTGGTCCGAGATGATGAATGAATAGGCAGAAAGTAAATAACAGAAAGTAAATAACAAAGCAATAAACAAAGCAATTAATGGAAAAGGAAGCCTTAACCAAAGAGAGGCACGACTGTAGGCATCTCTGATCAAGGATCCAGGGGAAGGGAGAACAATAAATAATGTTGAAAGTAAATTCTAGGGGTAGATAGAAGCAGGAATGGAGGGAGGAGAGAAGATTAATAAAGAATGTTACTTACTTGCGAATTGAACAAACGACTCGAATCTCAACCAACCCTAACAACCAGATCTAGATCTAGAATGATCTAAATCTGCAATTGCTAGACCCAGAGAAAAATGAATCTAAAAAAATTAAAACTTGAAGCTTGAAGCTTGAACTTGAATTGCATTACATAAAAAGATTAAACCTAAATATTGAATCTAGAAATTTAAATCTCACTAATGCAAGCAAAGAAAACTAGAGAAAACCTAAATAAACTGAAGAGAGAAGAAAGAATGCTTCTACTAAACTCTAGAACATCTTCTCCTTTGATGGATTATGCTCTCCTTTTATAGGGTTTACATGAGATATGAAGCACGGCTGAATTTGAATAAAACTCAGGGTTTCTATCTGACTCAACCTTAGGGTTTTGACGTAGTAATCGCGCCAACTTAGAGAGATCAGATGCATAATTCCACCGTTGGATTTGAGGTTTAAGTAGCGTGAAGCTCTCCTCCAAAAATCAGCACGATCGGACATCGGATGACCGTTCGATGAAGGGTTTGATTGAAACTGGACAGAGGCATTCAAAAACGGGATTTTTCCTCTTTTTCTTTCTGAATATAATTCTTTTTCCTCTTTTTCTTTCTTTAATTAAATCCAAGATAGGAAATAAGATATTGAGGTATGCAAGGACTCTTTTCCATTTGGACTCTCTCAATAATATCTCTGTAGATTTGATTTAAAATTGCAGCCGTAGATCAAATTTGCCTTCTTTATCTCTTCAATATTTCGGAGTTGGCCCATAATCACACATCTCTAGCCCATCATGCTCCAGATCAGGCCCATTTTCGCATTTGAGAATTTGAATGGACTTCTTGACGTGTAAAATAGCATGATTCAAGCCCAAAACTCAAGATATTTACTTAAATCTTGAAATGTCCTAAAATCTGCAAAAACAACATAAAACCCAAGGTAACTCCACTCTAAGTGTACAAAATGCATGCTTTATGCCCTAAGATTTCACACATAAATGTGCTCATCAGATTCTCCCACACTTAGACTAAGCTTGTCCTCAAGCAAAAATTAAAGAAAAATACAAATGCAGGTAAGAAACTAGTGCAACAAAATAAATCCTAACTCACTTTCGTAGGAATCACGGTTACACTTAGCATGTGCAACAGGCCTTTAAACCACTAGGTTACCCCTAGAGGACGAGTTTTGTCTCGTGGATGTTTGCAGTGAATGTACATCCAAAATTCCAATTTTAGCTCAAAATAAAATATTGCAAATTCCAACTCTAACAATTGGTAAGTACTCATACAAGATCAATAGCTATGACAATTTTTCTCACCATTGATTTAAGATCCCCCACACTTGAACTTTAATACACCATATTGATTCTTGAGACTTAGCATATATCTCAATCAAAGACTCACCTTATATCTTTCAAGTACACCTCTCCTTTAAGCAAAACCACTCATAAAGTAAGGGGACCAAGGACTAAGGTTTTGAGTATTTTTGACCAAACAATTTTACCAAGGCATTGATGACACTTGTATTTATTTCTCTTTTTTTTTCTTCTTTTGAGTAGTGAACTCTACATTACTCCACTACGGTTGGCTTGAATGACATGGTGGAGCAAACACCAGAAACCCAAGTTACTTTGTAGCTTTGCTTTGCATATGCCCACATAGACAGTGATGCGAGAGTTCTTTTCAATAATCTCCTTCCTAAGAGTTTCGATCAAGTCACCTCGATTCCTGAGTCGGAGTGCCCTGTTTAGTTCCAAGGAATTCTTCTTCTTCTTCTTCTTCTTCTTCTTCTTCTTCTTCTTCTTCTTCTTTTTTCTTTCTTTCTTCTTTTGTCATATGCCATACACAAAATTGATCTCAACTTCTAGCCAAAGAAACAAGGACCCACAAAACTCATATATGGTCCAACGCCTTAAGTTAAGGGCCTTTTATTTTTCTAAGGAAAGTCTCATCTCAACATATATACAAGTTACCTTCCTCTCAACAGGGTTTTTATGTGTCCATGATGGGTACCAAAATCACTCTCATTTCACACATCATAGCAATTGAAAGAGTATGTATACTAACCAAAAGTCAAAGTTAAAATCTACAAGAAAGCTATACCCCCCCACACTTAAGTAATGCAATGTCCTCAATGCATGCATGCTAAATAAGGAAGACAAATGAGGGGTATACCTTTAAGTCAAGATGTGCTTATCATGGGAAGCTTTAGTCTTATCTTCAATATCAATGTATGATGGGGAAGGCACTCCAAATAAGAAAAACCGTGAATCGAAAAATCATCTCTAAAGATCTCAAGAAAAACATTCACAATGTTGAAGAAAATTATCATCATACGTTTAGGTTCTTTAGACGGTTTAGCATCCTTCATAAAATGAATATGATGTTGTAAAATGGAAGAGCTTAGACCTTTGATATTTGTGATAGACCAACCCAATGGTTCTCTATTATTTTTCAACAGTGTGATCAATTCTTCTGCTTTGTCAGAAGTTAAATCAGAGACAACAATGATAGGAAGAGGATTATCTTGTCTCAGGAAAGTATATTTTAAATTAGAAAGCAATTCTTTCAATTCTAGCTTGGGTGATTCAATTATTGAAGGCTTAGGAATGGAGATGGAGATGGATAGGGGTTTAATAGGCTCCAAAGGTGTGTGAAAATTTAAGACTTCAGAAAAGAAAGTTTCACTATCATCATCCAACATATCCATACATTCTTGAAATTCATAATCAAAATCAATCTCAAAGTTGGTAATCACATTATTAGGAAAATCAAAAGATTCCTCAACTACAGTAATTGACTCATTCTCAACTTCTATGGGTTTCTCAAACAAACCTTTATTATGAGATACTTGAACATTTTCCTCATCACAGTGGTCACTAATCTCGCTCTTTTCATTAATATGTGACTCATTTGTTAAAAACCCTTTCCCACTTTGCAATGCAGACACAGAATTAATTGAAGCTAAAGAAGAAGGGGAGGATTCAACTTGGTTGACTTGATTTGGTAAATTTGATGGTCTTTGTTGAATCTGAATCCTAGGATTTAACTCAGGTTGGCTAGGCATTTTACCTCTTTCTCGCTCAAACAAAGCATTTGCAAGAGTAGAAATTTGTTTTTCCATATTATGCATAGAAGCCATAAAGGTGCTGGAAAACACTTCCATATTTTTCTCTAAGGTAGAAAAACGAGAAAACTCCCAATTGTTACCTCTGTTGAAACCAAGTGATGATTGATTTTGTGAAATGAGAGCCATATGAGGCACAATAGGAGAATTGACAGGCCTAGCTAAATTGGCATTCTGGAAATTTGGGGCTTGAGGGAACTGGACATTTGGATTATAAGAAAATTGGGCATTTTGCTTTTGAGGGGCACCAAAGTGATTTTGTGTGGAATAATTGCTTAATCCATTTTGGTTTTGCCCTTGAGACCATGAAAAGTTAGGATGATTCTTCCACCCAGGATTGTACGTGTTATTGTACGGGTTTGGAAACATCGCACTGACATTTTCATGTTGGCCTCCAGAATAGCTAGGACATTCCTCAATTACATGCGTAGGAGATTGACACCATGCACACATAGCAATAGATTTGTCAATAAAATGTGCTTGACTAGGTGGTGGTGGTGTAGCTTTAACTACCAAAGTCTCTAACTTTTTCAAAAGATTATCTATTTGTACTTCCTTATGAACCTGGCTATCAACAAAATATCCCCTACTAGTCCTTTCAAACTCTTGGGTTGATTCCCATTCTCTAGTTCTATCTGCTAGGTCTAAAAGAAATTCCCAAGCTTCGGAATCATTAGTGAATGATGTAAATCCTGTGGGGCACATAGATTCTAAAAGTTGCTTTGTTTGATAATCGATACCCTCATAAATTATTTGGCATAAATGCCATAATTCTATACCATGGTGAGGGCATTCTTGGAGAAGGCTTTGGAACCTCTCCATTACCTTAGCAAATGACTCATTGGGTTTCTGACGAAATTGAAGAATATCATTTCTTATTTTATTCGTCTTAGAGAAAGGAAAGAATTTCTTTAAGAATAGGACAGTAAATTGTTCCCATGTAGTAATGCTATCCCTAGGTAAGCTATAAAGCCACTTTTTGGCTTGATCCTTTAATGCAAATGTAATGAACCGTAGTCTTACGGCATCATCAGTGAGTTGTTGTACCTTCATAAGGACACAAACCTCCTCAAACTCCATAAGGAACAAGTATGCATCTTGACCAGGTAACCCATGAAATTGGGGTAACATAGATAGATAATGAGATTTGAGCTCAAAATTATTACCCCTCACTTCAGGTAAATGTATACAAGAAGGTTGTGCAGATCGAGTTGGATAAAATCTATCCCTAAGACTCTTAGGTGGAGGTGGTGGAGGTAGACCTTCCATGGTCAAGGTAGACACTTGGACAATTCTATTTGTAGAATCACGAGTCCAGACACACATGCACTAACCACCTAATGCAATTAATGGCTCTTATGAAAGAATGAGATTTTTTTTTAAAATAAATAAAGCAACTAAAGAATAAAAGAAAATAAAATAACAAAAACGAAGGGAAAGTAGTGAATTTCCCACCACAAAGATTGAAACAATGATTCCAAAGTTGTAAGGTTGCCGTATAGCTGAGCGCTGTATAGGTTTGATAGCAAGGGAATCCGTATAGTCTTCGGAGCCACTTACAATCGAATCCTGGGGATTCTGCAGTAGAGTGGGGACTACTATACGTTTTTGTTTCTACTCAAGTTAAGAGTAATATCTTTGAAATAAATTTTTTTTTAAAACACTTCGATTTACCTAAGAATGAGAAAAATAAAGTAGACTAATACCTCCCGGCAACGGCGCCAAAAACTTGTTTGTGAATTTTAAAAGTAACCGCAAACGCACGGTATCGTGTAGCTAACGGGTCGATCTCAAGGAGATATGCCACTTATAATTTAACTTCTTAATAGTAATGCGAGAGTGGAATGATTCAATTTTTGTTAACTAATTAACTAAACTAAACGATCCTAATCTATACGTCTAATGCAATCGAATTGAAACGAAAAAATAAATTAAACACAATCAATTCATAAATAAAAGACAGGAAAAAAATGCGAACAATAAAAATAAAAAGGAAAAAAAAGTAAAACCAGTTAGTAGGTTAAAGTAGTCAGTAAAATTTAGTTCATAGCTAAAATGCAGATGCAACACCACCCGTCACCAGAAGCAGAGGCACGACTGTAGGCTTGCTCCGATTATGTGGTCCAAGATGATGAATGAATAGGCAAAAAGTAAATAACAAAGCAATATACAAAGCAATAAAAGGAAAAGGAAGACTTAACCAAAGAGAGGCACGATTGTAGGCATCTCTGATCAAGGATCCAGGGGATGGGAGAACAATAAATAATGCTGAAAGTAAATCCTAAATTAAAAATATAGAGGGGTAGATAGAAGCGGGAATGGAGGGAGGAGAGAAGATTAATAAAGAATGTTACTTACTTGCGAATTGAACAAACGATTCGAATCTCAACCAACCCTAACAACCAGATCTAGATCTAGAATGATCTAAATCTGCAATTGCTAGACCCAGGGAAAAACGAATCTAAAAAAATTAAAACTTGAACTTGAAGCTTGAACTTGAATTGCATTACATAAAAAGATTAAACCTAAATATTGAATCTAGAAATTTAAATCTCACTAATGCAAGCAAAGAAAACTAGAGAAAACCTAAATAAACTGAAGAGAGAAGAAATAATGCTTCTACTAAGCTCTAGAACATCTTCTCCTTTGATGGATTATGCTCTCCTTTTATAGAGTTTACATGAGATATGAAGCACGGCTGAATTTGAATAAAACTCAGGGTTTCTATCTGACTCAGCCTTAGGGTTTTGACGTAGTAATCGCGCCAACTTAGAGAGATCAGATGCATAATTCCACCGTTGGATTTGAGGTTTAAGTAGTCGTGAAGCTCTCCTCCAAAAATCAGCATGATCGGACATCGAATGACCGTTCGATGAAGGGTTTGATTGAAACTGGACAGAGGCATTCAAAAACGGGATTTTTCCTCTTTTTCTTTCTGAATATAATTCTTTTTCCTCTTTTTCTTTCTTTAATTAAATTCAAGATAGGAAATAAGATATTGAGGTACGCAAGGACTCTTTTCCATTTGGACTCTCTCAATAATATCTCTGTAGATTTGATTTAAAATTGCAGCCGTAGATCAAATTTGCCTTCTTTATCTCTTCAATATTTCGGAGTTGACCCATAATCACACATCTCTAGCCCATCATGCTCCAGATCAGGCCAATTTGAGCATTTGAGAATTTGAATGGACTTCTTGACGTGTAAAATAGCATGATTCAAGCCCAAAACTCAAGATATTTGCATAAATCTTGAAATGTCCTAAAATCTGCAAAAACAACATAAAACCCAAGGTAACTCCACTCTAAGTGTACAAAATGCATGCTTTATGCCCTAAGATTTCACACATAAATGTGCTCATCACATTACCTATGGAGACAATAGTAAAAGAAAGATTGTCGGCATTGGTCAAGTTAATATTGGAGGTATATCTATCTCAAATATATATCTAGTTGATAAACTATCATATAACTTGCTTAGTGTAAGTCAATTATGTAATATAGGTTATAAAGTCACCTTTGATGTTTCTTCTTGCTATGTGAAAGATATGAATGAAAAATTAATCATTAAAGGAATTAGGAGAGACAACATCTACATTTCTGTTTTCAATGAATCATCTCTTAGTATGACTTGTCTCATGTCTCTTGAAGAAACTCTAATTTGGCATAGAAAACTAGGTCACATAAATAAAAAAAACAAATTGAAATCATTGCATCAAAAAATCTAGTTAGAAATCTTCCAAAAATGAAATTTGACAAAAACTACTTTTGTGATGCATGCCTAAAGGGAAAACAAACTAGAGTATCCCATAAGTCCAAAAATATAGTCTCTACTAGTAGATCACTAGAACTATTACATATGGACTTATTTGGACCTATTTTCATAGCTAGCCTTGGTGGAAAATACTATACCTTTGTCATTGTTGATGATTACTCAAGGTATACTTGGACTTTGTTTCTAAAGCATAAAGATGATGCTTTTGAAGAATTCAGTATTCTTGTCAAGAAAATTCAAAATCATAAAGGATACCTTATAACTACCATTCAAAGTGACCATGGAAGAGAATCTGATAACAACAACTACTTTGGACAATTCTGTGACAAAGAAGGCATAACTCATAATTTTTCTGCTCCTAGAACTCCCCAATCAAATGGAGTAGTAGAGAGAAAGAATAGATCACTTCAAGAAATGGCCAGAACCATGCTTAGTGAACTCTCAATGCCCAAATGACTTTGGGCAGAAGCCACAAGTACCGCTTGTTATGTCTTAAACCATATGATAATTAGAAAATTTCTAAACAAGACACCATATGAACTCTATCATAATAAAGTCCCTAGGGTTGATCACTTTCAAATATTTGGTTGTAAATGCACTATATTAAACACTAGAGATCCTAAAGGAAAATTTGAAGAAAAAGTCGATGAGGGAATTTTCCTAGGATACTCTCAAAACAGCAAAGCATATAGAGTACTAAATCGAAGACTTGTTGTGGAAGAATCCATGAATGTCACATGTGATGTCTCTCCACCTAAGGATAAATATTGATGCGTCCAAAATCTGCTCAGCCCTTAGATCTTCTCGTGATGACCTGCAAAACGAAAGCGTCAGATGTGGCCCGACCGCAGGGGTCGGGAGTCCACCTCCGAAGGCTAAGTCAGTTGATGAACTTAATCACAAAACGGCTCTGCTAGAAGCCCAGAGCCAAGGAATGAAGAACTGGGAAATGTGATCTAGATCGTGAGCCCCTGATAGTTTACGTCTACCGGTGTGTATATGAATCTATGTCCCTCACCTCGTATGGCAGTGAGGTTTATATAGAGTGTACCTTCGAATCTCCTTCGTCGGATGCACTTGAGCCTTCTTCGGGTAGTCGTTGGATCTTAACAGTTAGATCCGTTGAGCGATAGACTTCTACTAGTTTGGACTAGTAGAGGACTCCTGAGATAACCTTTAGGTTATGCGATGATTATCCCTTCGATAATGATTAGCCGCAGCCGTCAATTTGAGTCTGCCATCATTAGGGTAATTAACCTAATCCATAAATTGGATTAGGGCATGCTTGTGGCTGAATAAGTTTTCTTCCTCAGCAAGCTATCTTCTGGATCCGGTTTGCTCGGGAGCGAGTCGATTCCCTCTGTCTCGACCGGGGTCGAGGGGGTCGAACCAAGTATGAACCCGGTTCGATCATATTTTCTCCATATCACGAGCCCCCCAGACCAAGCGTTCGGTTGATCCCAAGGGCTTGGTTTTTAACTGGGTTCTTCGTCAGACAAAAGTCTCTGCGTGTTCCATTAAATGTCATATCACATTTAATGCGGTGGTCACTTTTCCTCGAGCGTTGTGAGGGTAATGCCACGTGTCTCCTTGCAGTCGATCTATTGTGGCTCACGTAACCCAAGCGACGGTTTTCGAACGCCTGTTTCGGATTCGTGAGTTCAAACTTTCAAAACGTCTTCTAATCTCGATCGTTGATTTTGAATCAATCTCGATCGTTCAGATTCCCGAACACTCGTGCGGGTGCTTTAAAAGCGGTTCGTTGTCTTCGTAGGTTTCATTCTTCTTGTCTAGAATTTGAAACTTTGTCGTCTGTTTCGCGCCTTCCTGCTCTCAAGCTTTTGCCTCACTGAATCAGTAAGTTTACTGGTCTTTTTCTTTTTGTACCTTACTGAAACAAGTAATGGCAGATAATAGGGTTTCTCCGGTACCCAGTGTTAGTAATAGTAGTGGTAAGGAAGCTTTTGCTTCTCCTCCTTCCGAACAGTCGGATAGTGATAACAAAACCCTAACTGTCCTCTGGCGCAAGTTTGCTGAAGTTTCTCAAAAAGGTTTAGAGAGAAAAACCGAAACTCCTTCGGTCCTTCCTGAGTCTGGATCTTCCAAGACTTCTAGGGTAACTGCCGAGTCTTCTAGGCAGCCTCAAACTTCCAGGTCCGATGGCGGACTTGGCTCTGTTCCCTCTATTTTCAAGGAGGAAACCCTTCTTTCAGCCATCCAAGATTTTGATTTTCCTTCCTCTTATCAGGTTAGGGCTCCCCATCCTGATGAGAGGGTTGATTCGACCCTTTCGGGTGAATTTTCTCTGTACATAGATGCACTGGAAAGCGGGGTTCACCTTCCCTTTTTTTATCCTTTGTTCTCAGCCGTTCTAAATCATTGGGACATTTGCCCTGGAATGCTCCTTCCCAATAGCTGGCGTCTCATCGTCGGCTTCTTTGGGTTTGTGTTTTGAACTTGGCATTACGCCATCTCTTTCTCTCTTTATGCATTTTATGTTCTTTCTATCTCCCATCCTCCCGGTTGGGTTTTTCTGTCCAAACGCAATAAAGCTGAACTTGATTGGAGGGGTAGCATCCTTGTCAAAGGAACTTGCCCTTCTAACCACAAAAGATGGCGCGAACGATATTTTTCTGTCGAGCGCCTCCCTCAGATCTTAACTTCCCAACCGTCTGGAGGCGGTGTACTTCTTCTTCCGAGAATAACCGAGGCCTTCCCTTATCCAAAGAAGACGAGGCGGCCATCAAGAAGATCAAATCCATTCCATGGTATCAAGAGATACATGGACTTGAGGTGGAGTATAACTCCATTCTTCAGTACTGGGGCTTGGCTCATTGTGAGCTTCTAACCATCATCCTTTAATTTTACTGAAGCGATACGTCTTTAATTCTGACTTTTTCTCTTCTTTGCAGTGCCTCCAAGAATGAACCCCGAGAACCTGCGGTGAAGGCCGCTAGGGCCGTTGTGACAGCCGAGCAACGATCGCCTAGAGCCTTGACCGTTGATCAAGAGGCTTCTGTTCCCTCTCCCGACCCCTCTTATAGGGGTATCAGGAATATCAGGCCCGTGGCTGATGCTTTAGGTAAAGGAAAGAAGCCGATGGTGGAGAGGACTAATGTCTCCTCCTCCACCAGAACCAAAAGGAGGCATGATACAATTGATGCTTCCTCCCATAAAAAATCCAAAAATTCTGCGGATTGTGAGGAGGTCTTCACCCCCAGTGGACCCTGAAGTTGACCGACGGGGTGACACAGGATCCTGAGAAAGCTGCAGAGTGGAGCTCCCTCAGTCTTGTTCCTTCTGATCGCCAGGAATTTGAAACCCCGGACGATGTTGCCCTTGTTAGTCAATCCACAAGGTATCGGTCTTCTTGCTTACTTATTTCTTCATAATTTCTCATGACTTCTTCTGATAATTTCCGCCTTCCCAGGAATGCTGTGTTGAGCTTCTATCAACACATGGAAGCATTGAGCCGGGTTGGCCACAATAGCTCCTTGCTGCAGACCTGTGAAGAGAATTTGGCCAAAGCCAATTCTGAGATAGACCGGCTGACTGCAGCTGCCGAGGAGCTGCAAAGAAAGCACGAGGAAGAAGTGATCTCCCTCAAGGAGGCCCTTGATGCTTCAAAGGCTCGTGTTGTTGCTGCCGAGCGCGAGGCCAAAAAGCAAAAAGAAGCTGCCACGTTGTTCGGTGACAGACTTGAATTTAAATGTATAGAGAACGAAGAATACTTGAAGTTGGCTATTCCCAGCAAGCCCGAGCACATCAAGCCAAAGCTTCGGAAGGATTGTGTTCAGAAGTACCTGAACAGCGAACCTTTCTCCCAGCTATTGGGTGCCTACAACATCCAAGCTTATCGCTTGGGGCAGAATGATGTTTGGGAGCGAATTCTCGCATCAATCCCTTCCTTCGATATTGCTCCCTTCCGTGAGGTGTGCCATAAAGAGGTCTTCGGGAAATTAGGCATGGATCTCCCAGACTGGGCTCGGGAAGAAGATGATCCTTTTCCAGCCGGTCCACAATATGAAGCATATCTTGCTAATGAGCCCGCACTTCCAGAGGAAAAATCACAAGTTGTTGCTGAAGAGGGCTCTGACAATGTCAATATTGAGGAAGGCTCTTCTCAGGATCCTGAGAAAAGTCCTCCTGCTCAGGGCTCCTCGGGCATCAATGCAGAAGAGGCTTAGGGAGTTACTATTTTTTGTAAAGATTGACCTCCTTGCTAATGAATAGACACTTCTTTTTCATGTTGGCCTTTCCATTTCCCTCTCTCCTATCGAAATCTTGTCTTGAATATCAAAATATAAATGATAAAACTTATCACTTAACTTCACATTCTTTGACGAATAATAATCTTGTAAAGATATTATGAAGATACGTTTTGGAAAGATGCATTAATCTTCCCCACTCCTTCATTTACTGCAAAGTCCACACGTTTCCCTTCTGGTATCTGCGAAGTCCAAACGTTTCCTTGCCTTAGTATACCATTCAATGTTTCCAATGAATCGGTAATACATACATTATCACAATGGCGGTGCGACGGTTGGAGGTATTCTTGCATCGGGTGCTCGCCTCCACATGTTTCCATGTGGCCTCCCTCCGACCGTTGATCTTGCTTGTTGTGGATTTTGAAGCGTCATTTCGATCTGGGCCATTGGTTGTCTTTAGCTCTCAACCGTCGTCTTAATATCTGAGGCTATTTAAAGCCTTCGTGGGTACTCTCCATCTATCCTGCTATCTGCAAGTTAGATTTGCTAAAGCGACATTCCGTCCTCCTGCTTGCTTCCGTATTCCTCGTACTCCAACAATAACTCTATCAACTTCTGAACAAGTGAGTTTTTTGATCACTCATCTCTTTCCCCTTTCCCCCTGAGTAAACTGCACAGTAGTAGTACTTGGGGTTTAGTTAATCGGGTTTGCATATTTGAGAGAGAACTAGGGTTTTCCCTTGTTGCTGTTGTTGTTGGATATCTGTACTGATACGGCTTTTTTTGTGTATACAGTAGCTCCCAGAATCGACCCAAAGAGCGAAATCTTGTAAGAAAATCGTTCCGTCGGCGATGGTTGGGGCCAGGGAGGTGGTTTCAGCTAGTAAATCCTCCAAGTGTAAGGCGACTGCTGTTGGTGAATCTTCAAGTCAGATTCCCACAGTTTCTATTGATGCCGCCCCTATGCCTCTTCTGCCTGAAGTGATCGCTCGTTCTTCCAAGGAAGATCTTGATCACTCCGTTGTTGATGGTGCTGCTGACGCCCCTGCTGCAGAGACCGTTCATGCACCCCCAAAGGAGATTCTTCGGGCATTTGAGGCAACTATGTTGGCGTCTGATGAAGGTGTGGTCCCAGCAGGTGCTGCTCGTATTTCCAATTCCAGTGCTTGTTTGGCATCCTCCTCCTCTCCTTTGGAGTTGGAGGATTTTGCCACCAGGAAGCGCCGTCGGGTGACAAGTGATGCAACTCATCCTTCTCTTGGTGTAGCTCATCCTTCTCATCCTTAGCCTGAATTAGTGTCAAATGAGTTTGACAGAGCGTTGGAATGGTGCACTGCTGCTCGAATGACTTCTGAGAACGCAGTTCTTTCCAAACTTCCAGATGAAGTCTTTATGACGTCACTGGTGATGTAAGTCTTTCTTCATTATCTTTTGATTCTGAATATTACTCTTCTGCTCCTTTTTAACTCGGAAGTTGTTTGCAGGAGTCTTACTAGTAACTTCCACAACCAAGTGGAAGCAGCCTCTAGGCTCAATAGGTTGAGCAATGAAGTTTCCAGGCTTCGGGAAATCTCTAAAGCTAAAGATGCTGAAATTGCTCGCCTTAGGAAACTAGCTTGGGAGGTTGCAGGAGAAAAGAATTCGGTGATCGATCGTCTTTGGTCAGACTTGGATGATGCCAGGGAGAAGATTCGGCACCTGGAGCGAGGAGTTGGAAAGTCAGGAGCCAAAGGATCTGAAACGTTACCCCAAAGGCAAGCTGTCATTCCTTTGCCCGAATCCCTTCCAACTGATGTTCGTAGAGCCTGCATCTTCAAGTATTTACACAGTAAGCCCTTTAGTTGATATGCTGAATGCTTATAACTTGCAGGCGTACCGGGATGGTGAGAATGAAGTATGGGAATCACTATTAAGGAAGGATCCTCATTTTGATACGACTCCCTACAGTGTTGTTTGCCATCCTGAAGTATTTACCAACCTGGGCCTTCCTCCTCCTGACTAGACCAAAAATAAGATTGATCCTCCGCCTTCTAATCCAGATATTATGCATTATCTGGAAGATTCTCCTGTTTATTCTCCCTTGGAAGGATTCAATTATGACGAGCTCGCCTTGAATGCAAGTTTGGTCAAGGACCATACTTCTCCTGGACAAGCTGAACAAAGAGTATGAAATTGCGGAGGATTTTATACATACTGAAATGTTTTTGTAATCCTCATTTCTCCTCTTCTTTTCCTTGAATCCATACCAATGATTGACTCATGTGTTTGTTCTAGCAAAGTTGTGCCGATCTTGTATGACTTCTTAATGATCATCGATGATGACTTTCTTTTTTGACCGAAGATTGTATCCAGCTCTTGTAATCTTATGTTTGATGTTGAGACCGGCCTCTTCTGGTCTTTTGAAGAAATAAGAAATTAACTTCATCTTGAACTTTGCTAGTCACTTGAATCACTGTTGTACTAGGTCTTAGTTGTTTAGAACAATGCCTTTACTTAAAGATTTCCGGAGAAATACAATAAGTCTGAGAAGGAACTCACTCGGGTTTTAAACCGATGCCTTTACTTAAGGATTTCCGGAGAAATACAATAAGCCTGAGAAGGAACTCACTCGGGTTTTAAACCGATGCCTTTACTTAAGGATTTCCGGAGAAATACAATAAGTCTGAGAAGGAACTCACTCGGGTTTTAAACCGATGCCTTGACTTAAGGATTTCCGGAGAAATACAATAAGTCTGAGAAGGAACTCACTCGGGTTTTAAATCGATGCCTTTACTTACAGATAATTCAAAAATTCAATAAGTCTTGAAGGAACTTACTCAGGTTTCAAACCAACGCCTTGCGGAAGGAACTCACTCGAATTTTCATCCGATGCCTTGACTTAAGAAATTCCGAAAAAATTCCACAAGTGTTGAAGGACCCACACGGATTTTCATCCGATGCCTTATAGTTGGATCTTGTTCTTGAATGTGGTGTATGAAGCCCCCCAATCAAAAGATAATTTGTTGAAAGCCAAAAATTGCATTGATTGAGTTGAAAATGTTTACATCACGAACAAAATTGAAATCATCATCAAGGTTAAAATTTTTTGAGATGCCTGGCATTCCACGAACGATCCAACTCTTTCTGGGTGTTGATGTTCTTCAGCCTGTAAGCTCCTTAACCAACTGGTTTTACAACCATATAAGGTCCTTCCCAGGAAGGGTCCAATTTTCTTTGGTGACGTGGGTCGGAAGCTAAGGTGTTTCTCAACACCAGATCTCCGGCTAAGTACCGACGATTCTTCACTCGAGTATTATAATGAGACGCTATCCTTCTTTGATAATGTTGAGTTCGTGCTATTGCCTTTGCCCGAACTTCGTCCAACAGATCAAGACTATCAAGCAGTCCTTGCTCTTTTGCTTTTTCCTCGAACTCTCGATCCCGTAATGTCCCCGCCATTATCTCCACCAGTGCCAATGCTTCGGACCCATATGCTAACCTGAATGGAGTTTCTCCTGTGGGTGTTCGAACCGTAGTTCTATAGGCCCACAGTACGTTATGAAGTTCTTCGACCCAAGAAGCCTTGTCAGCTTCGAGTCTTCTCTTTATTCCTTCAAGTAGCGTTCGGTTAGTAACCTCTACTTGTCCATTGCTCTGGGGGTATGCCACTGAGGACATACGATGCTCGATCATATATGTTCCGCAAAATTGCTCAAATTGCGGACAGTCGAACTGAGTACCATGGTCAGTGACGATAATCTTTGGAATCCCAAAGCGATATATGATTGACTCAAGCACAAATTTCTCCACTTTTTTCTCAGTAATTGTTGCCAGTGCGCTGGCTTCAACCCATTTCGTGAAGTAATCAATTGCTACTATCAGATATTCCCGTCCGTCTGATGCTTTGGTGAATTTGCCCATGATATCAATTCCCTACATCACAAAGGGAATGGGATCTAGAATTGAAGTCATGGTTTCCGCCGGGCACTTCGATACTGTAGCATGAATTTGACAGTTGCCACATTGACGAACATACTCCATAGCAGCCTCTTGGATCTTAGGCCAATATAACCCAAGTCTTAGAATTTTGTGGGCCAGGGCTCGTCCACCCATGTGATCCCCACAAATTCCTTCATGAACCTCAGCCAAAGCTGACTTTGCTCCTTCGGGGCCTATACATCTCATAAGGGGTCCAGAATAAGATCTTTTGTATAGTCTCCCATTCTGAATGACAAATCTCGCCGATCGTATCTTGATCAACCTTGCCTCTTTCGGATCCTCAGGTAATTTGTCATCTCTCAGATACTCAATTATCGGATCCATCCAGCAACCCTCTGCTTCAATATAAGAAATTTCTTTCTCATGATAACTTGGAAATGTTATCTCTTCAATGTAGACCGAAGGGTCTAGATTCTTTTCTTTGGCATTGGCTAGTCGGGATAGCTCATCTGCCACTGAATTTTCAGTCCTCGGAATCTGAGATATCTTTAAATTCCAAAATTGGTTTTGAAATGCCTGCACTATCTCTTGATATTTCTGCAAGCATGGTTCTTTAATACCATACTCCCCCTGGACTTGGTTGACTATAAGTTGAGAGTCACTATAAATAGTAACATCTGCAATAGACAATGCTTTTGACAACCGAAGTCCAGCTATCAGAGCCTCATATTCTGCTTCGTTATTACTTGCTTCAAATGCAAATCTCAAAGCATATCGAATAATAAAGCCTGTTGGACTTTTCAATAGAATTCCAGCTCCTGCTCCATCTTTATTACTCGAACCATCCACATATACCTCCCAAGTGGTTGGTATAATGGGATCCTCAATGGTGGACTCCACTGGTGCAGTAGTTTCTACTACAAAATCGGCTAGCGCCTGAGCCTTGATTGTCGTTCTGGGCTTAAAGCTCACTTGGAACTCGCTGAGTTCAACCGACCAGGACACCATCCTTCCAGATAAATCAGGTTTATTAAGAACTTTACTGAGAGGAAAAGTTGTATATACCTCAATTGGATGAGCCTGAAAGTATGGCCTTAGCTTCCTGGCGGCCATCATGAGAGCCAGAGCCTGCTTCTCAATCTGCGAATATCGTGTCTCCGCATCTAGCAATACGTGGCTCACATAGTAAATCGGCCACTATTTTTTATCTTTCTCACGAACAAGTACTGCACTGACCGCTGAAAGGGACGTCGCTAGATATAGCTATAATATTTCGCCCTTCTCTGGTCGGGACAAGATCGGCGGTTGTCCGAGTGCTTCTTTTAACTCCTCGAAAGCTTTCTGGCATTCTTCGGTCCATTATGCTTCCTTGCTGCCCCTCAAATCTTTGAGTGCATTGAAGAATGGCAAACACTTTTCTCCAGACTTGGAGATGAATCGATTCAAAGCGGCAACTCTCCCCGTTAAACACTGCACGTCACGAACAGTTTTGGGAGCCTCCATATCAACTAGAGCCTGTATTTTGGCAGGATTAGCCTCAATACCTCTCTGTGACACCATGAAGCCCAAAAATTTGCCTGAGGAAACTCCAAAGGCGCACTTTTCTGGATTCAGCTTCATTTGATATTTTCGCAGTACTGAGAATACCTCAGTCAAATCTGCAATATGATTTGCTTTTTGTAAAGCTCTTCACAAGCATGTCGTCAACATAAGCTTCAACATTCTTTCCTATCAAATCTTTAAAAATCTTGTTGACGGCTCTCTGATATGTAGCTCTCTGCATTCTTTAGGCCAAATGGCATGACTTTATAATAGTAGCTTTCACGATCAGTCATGAAAGCCGTAAACTTCTCATCTTCCTTATTCATAAGGATCTGATTATACCCTGAGTAAGCATCCATGAAACTTAGAGTTTCATATCATGCAGTCGCATCTATCAAGAGGTCAATCCGAGGCAACGGATAGCAATCTTTAGGGCAAGCCTTGTTGAGATCTGTGTAGTCTGTACACATTCTCCACTTCCCATTCGCCTTTTTTACCATTACCACGTTAGCTAACCAAGTTGGGCATTCAATTGGTTCTATGAAACCAGAATTCTTCAGTTTTTCAACTTCGCCCTGAACGGCTTCATACTTTTCAATGGAGAAATTTCTCCTTTTCTGTATCACTGGTTTCACCTTCGGATCTATCCAGAGTTTATGCTCTGCGACAGCCCGATCGATTCCTGGCATGTCTTCAGCAAACCATGCAAATATGTCATTATTCTGTTGAAGAAATAACTTCAACTCATCTTTGAATTCCTCCAGCTGTTCAGACCCGATATAAGTAATCTTCTTCTTATCTTCAGTATATAGTTGGGTTTGCTCCAGCTTCTCCATTGGTTCGGGCCTTTGCATTTCTGCTTCTTCCCGGTCGTCTCGAACTTCTATAGGTAGGGCAGTCACCTTCCTCGGGCCCTCCTTGTCTTTTAAATAGGCAACGTAACATTGCCGAGAGATCCTCTGGTCAGAGAAAACTTGACCAATTCCCATATCATTCGGGAATTTTATCTTCAGGTGTTTTGTCGAAACAATAGCACCTATCTTGGATAAAGATGGTCGCCCGAGGATAACATTATAAGCTAGCAGTTCCCGAACCACCAAAAAATTGATTCGGACGGTTGTTTCCTTAGGAAAACTTCCAATAGATAAGTCCAACTGAATAGATCCTTCCACCACAGCAGACGACCCTGCAAAACCATATAGATGCATGGATGAAGGCTCCATCAAGTCCTCATCCACCTTCAGTTTTTGATACACTTCATAAGAAATTAGGTCAGCTGCAGACCCTGTATCAACCAAAACTCTATGCACTTCCCGACGTGCAATCTCTACCTTGATGACTATGGCATCATCATGAGGTAAACAAACGCCTCTTTCATCCTCCTCACCAAAGGTGATAGAATCTTCACCATTCAGCTTCTTTCGCTTCTGCGTCTCTCCGGTTCCGACAAATTTGGATTTTGTCTTCAAACTACAGAGTGATTCGGGCTCTGGTCCTCCGAAAATGGTAAGGATAGGTGACCGAGTAGCTTCAGTCACCTCCTTGCCCTTCTTAGACTTCGGAGCCTCCCTTGATCATTCTAAACTAACCGAATGATCCCTTTTAGGAGCAGCCGCGCATGGCTCACGTG
This sequence comes from Hakea prostrata, assembly GCF_041222555.1. Lineage (NCBI taxonomy): Eukaryota > Viridiplantae > Streptophyta > Magnoliopsida > Proteales > Proteaceae > Hakea > Hakea prostrata. Next base: position 10,486,728 of record NC_142604.1, on the reverse strand, counting down.
GCTCCTCCCTCCTTCTGCTAACAAAATTGGACAAGTGTCCCTGAGATATTAATCTCTCAATATCTGCTTTCAGATGACGACAGTCATTTGTATAATGACCATAGTCCTTGTGGAATCGGCAATACTTTTCTTGATCCTGCTGCTCCCCAGGTTTCAAAAGAATTTTAGGTGGCCACTTCAAAATATTTTTTCTTTTGATGATATTTAGAATATCAGCCTGAGGAACATTCAATGGAGTATATTCACTTTTACCAGGAGACCTCTGGCACCAAGCCTGAGATTTTCCAACCCGATCACGGACATTTTTCTTTGGCTTCTGCTTCGGCTCAGGAGCCTTCTGTTCCTTATTGGAGACTTTGTTATCTCCTTGGCGCGCATCTAGGATCTCCATGACTTCGGCCTGCTTTTGGCATCTCTGTACCAACTCGCATAAGTTGCAGGCATATCCTATAGTAATAACTCCAGGAGTTTCTTGTTAGTGAGTCCAGTGAATAGAGCAGTTTTGGCTACTTGCTCATCCAAATTTTCTATCTCCATCGTTACTTTGTTGAATCTTTTCAGAAACTCTCTGATTGATTCGCTTTTTCCTTGTCTGATAGTAAACAAGGTTTCTTCTGTTTTCTTGACCTATATCCCACTTTGGAATTGCCCTATGAATTTGCACGCCAATTCATCAAAGTTTACGATCCTTCCAGATGGGAGGTTCGAAAACCACTTTTGTGTTGCTCCGGTTAAAGATGAACCAAAAACCCTGCATAAAATTTTGTCAGAATTACCTGAAACTGCCATGGTCTGCTGATAATAGCCAATGTGGGCCGTTGGATCTCCGGAGCCATCGAATGTATAAAAGGTAGGCAAGCGGAAGTTATGGGGAAACTGATATCCCGCAATTGGCTCGACAAAGGGGGTCTTCCGAATGACTGAGTAAATATCCTCAGTCATCCTTCCTTTAGCCAACTGCCCTAACTTCTAATTGATGTTGGCCAATTCCTGACCAATCTGGGTCGGGTGATCTTCAGCGATATGATCACAACCTCGATTAACACGATCATCCCGTGCTATTCGATCATCACGAACAGCCCATCCTTCCCGAACATTCCGCTCGTCGCGAACTGCTCGATCATCGCGACAGGTTCTTCTGACAGTTGGTGAGTGAGTTCTCACCCCTGTGTCCAACCTTGTATTTGAATCGGTTGTACTTTCCTGTGGTCTGTCGAACCGATCGTCCCACCTAGGTTGATCGTCAACTCGTCTAGGTCCTCGGTCGCCTTCATAATAGTTCTGACCGATATTCCGGTCTTCAGCCAATCTTTGATCACGCGGTTGATCACGTGGTAACGCGCGCCTCCCTGGATAGCGATGGTCAGGCTCTTGTGGTAACACCACTCGTCTGGTGAGCATGCGGAGTGCTTGGCTCACCTCCAAGAGTTGAATCTTTACTTGATTCAATTGATCTTGGAATGTATTAGAAGGATTACGTCCTCCCTGACCACCATCTACTTCGATAGGATTTTGGCTTCCCTGGGGAACATCTGGATTATTCACTCTAGGGATCTGAATACCGAATCGCGTTTGTGCGGCGCTGCTCGGCTGCGCGCGCGACAGCACCATGGCTTACAAGTCTTTCCCACAGACGGAGCCAAATGATGCATCCAAAATCTGCTCAGCCCTTAGATCTTCTCGTGATGACCTGCAAAACTAAAGCATCAGATGTGGCCCGACCGCCGGGGTCGGGAGTCCACCTCCGAAGGCTAAGTCAGTTGATGAACTTAATCACAAAACGGCTCTGCTAGAAGCACAGAGCTAAGGAATGAAGAACCAGGAAAGGTGATCTAGATCATGAGCCCCCGATAGTTTACGTCTACCAGTGTGTATATGAATCTTTGTCCCTCACCTCGTATGGCAGTGAGGTTTATATAGAGTGTCCCTTTCGAATCTCCTTCGTCGGATGCACTTGAGCCTTCTTCGGGTAGTTGTTGGATCTTAACAGTTAGATCCGTTGAGCAATAGACTTCTACTAGTTTGGACTAGTAGAGGACTCCTGAGATAACCTTTAGGTTATGCGATGATTATCCCTTCGATAATGATTAGCTGCAGCCGTCAATTTGAGTCTGCCATCATTAGGGTAATTAACCTAATCCATAAATTGGATTAGGGCGTGCTTGTGGCTGAATAAGTTTTCTTCCTCAGCAAGCTATCTTCTGGATCCGGTTTGCTCGGGAGCGAGTCGATTCCCTTTGTCTCGACCGGGGTCGAGGGTCGAACCAAGTATGAACCCGGTTCGATCATATTTTCTCCATATCAAATATAAACCTCTAATTGATGAGGAAAATGATGGAAGACTACACAAGTCATTAGGGAAAAAGTGGATAACCAATCATTAGAGGAATCTTGAACCATTCCAGAAGAAAATAGAACTCACTCTCAAGAATTACCTAAGGAGGTAGTTCCTTGGAAAGATCATCCTCTTGACCAAGTCATAGGAAACTTAGGTCAAGGAATCCAAACTAGATCTAGAACCCAAAATTTCTGCAACTATGCTGCATTCATGTCAACTATAGAACCCAAGAATGAAAAAGAGGCCTTAACTGACAATTATTGGATTATGGCCATGCAAAAAGAGTTAAATCAATTTGAAAGAAATGATGTTTGGGAACTTATTCCAAGACCTCGAGACCATACCATCATAGGTACCAAATGGGTATTTAGAAATAAACTCGATGAAAATGGTCAAGTCATTAGAAATAAAGCATGCCTAGTTGCCCAAGGATATAATCAACAAGAAGGCATTGATTTTGATGAGACTTATGCACCCGTAGCCCGACTAGAATCCATACGGATGTTATTAGCATTTGCTTGCCATAAGAACTTCAAGCTGTATCAAATGGATGTGAAAAGTGCATTCTTAAATGGATTCATTATGGAGGAAGTCTATGTTGCACAACCTCCGGGTTTTGAAGACTCCGTATTTCCAAATCATGTCTTCAAACTAAAAAGAGCTCTCTATGGACTCAAACAAGCCCCCACGTGCTTGGTATGAACGACTAAGTAAATTTCTAGTCCAAAAGGAATTCTCAATGGGTAAAGTAGACACCACACTATTTGTAAAACATAAGAAAAATTATATTATAATCGTTCAAATATATGTAGATGATATCATATTTGGTGCTACAAATGAATCCTTATGTCATGAGTTTAGTACTTGCATGAGAAATGAGTTTGAAATGAGCATGGTGGGTGAATTATCTTTCTTTCTTGGTCTACAAATTAAACAAAATGACAATGGCATCTTTATCAGTCAAACCAAGTATATTAAAGAACTCCTCAAGAAATTTGATGCTACCTCTCAAAAGGCAAATGGAACACCCATGAGCACATCTTTGAAATTATCAAAAGATGAGGATGGGAAACTTTTTGATGCCACCAAATATAGGGGTATGATTGGGAGTCTTCTATACTTAACAGCTAGTAGACCAAATGTCATGTTTAGTGTTTGTGCTTGTGCAAGATATCAAGCTAATCCTAAACAGTCTCCTACCTGTGCCGTTAAAAGAATATTCAAATATTTGAAAGGCACATCAAACTTAGGACTCTGATATCCCAAAAATCAAGGCTTTAACCTGTTAAGTTTTCCGGATGCTAACTTTGCTGGTTGTCATGTTGATCGGAAAAGCACAAGCGGTACATGTCATCTACTTGGACCTTGCCTAGTGTCATGGTTCAACAAGAAACAAAACTATGTTGCTCTATCGACAACAGAGGCAGAGTACATTGCAGCTGGAAAATGCTGTGCACAAGTCATTTGGATGAAACAAACCTTGCTTGATTACAAGATTCAACTCCACAAATGTCCCATTAAGTGTGATAGCACTAGTGCCATCAATCTAAGCAAGAATCCTGTGCTTCACTCCGGAGCCAAGCACATTGACATTCGACATCATTTTCTTAGGGATTGTATCCAGAAGAATGAAGTCATTCTTGAATTCATTGATACAAACCATCAATTAGAAGATATTTTCACAAAGCCCCTAAGTGAAGACCGCTTTGTTGAACTACGACGAGAATTGGGGTTAATTGATCTCTCAGAATAGCATAATCCACTCTATTCGATCTCAAACTCCAACTTCCCAACATACTGGGTAGTTCAGCATCTCAGACAGTCGTCCGTCTGACTATAGAGTCCAGACGGAAATTCCGTCTGGCTCACTGTGTTCACCAAAACACAGACTTGTACAACAGACGGACGCCCGTCTAGTTCAGATGGCCATCCGTCTGCTTTTTTAAAATACCAAAAACCTCTCCACGACGCTATTTTTCAAATCCCTAAATTCTCTCCTTCCTCTATTCACTCCCCACAATTTCAAATGGTTTCAAAATCCCTACCTTTTCTCCTTCCTTCTCCCCATATCTCTCCCTCTCCTTCCTTCTTAAACCCTCCAACACCCTGCATACGACACAACCTTTAGCAGCACCATCTCTCCCTCTTGCGCAACTCACGACTTCACTCTTGTGTGCATCTCTATTGGTAAGTTTTCAAATCCATGAATCTTTCTACTTTTTTTCTCACGATTGCTCTATCACATACACTGAAAGTCTGGATTTTTATCGGATTTCTAGTTTGTTTGTTTTTTTTTCATGGTTGGCACATGCGTTGATATTTTTTTCGTTTCTTGTTGGGTCATTAACATGCTGTCATACTGAAACTCCATAGTATGCTTGCACTCTCTTATTGACCCTTCTTATGCATTTTTCCCTCTTATCTTCCTCTTTACAACATTTTTTTTCAATCCCAGATTTGGTATTCTCAAACCTTCAAATTTCCCCTATTTTTTCTTGGTTTTTATCTTCCAACTCTCGGTATTTTTTTGTGTTAACTCCGATACTCTGAGCTCCTTGTTGAAACCATATTCTATGGAATACTTATTGGTTAAAACAAGTCTCAACTTGAGTACAAACAACCTAAAATCTTCAACCCTATGAAGATTACATGCCCTTAGGGCTCCACTGTTGTTTTTTTTCTGCCTTCTCCTTTACTTACTGTTTTTTATTTTCTCTTATTCTCCTCCTGCATTTGTTATCGCACTTCACCCATTCTCTGTGCAGTGTGTTTGCTTATACCTGTTGTTATCTTGTTTAAACAGATTCCCCATGCCTTGCCGCTAGCATTCGTCTGTCCGCGGTGGTGCCTCCGCCTCTAGAGCCCATCCTCCTCGCTCTTCCCGAAACCCACCTCCTGAGAGCCCACCTAGGCTAGACAAATGGTTTCGCGATGCAAAGGCTCAACGGATGTACCCTAGAGTTGCTGCCCGTAGCATAGAACAAGCCTCCACTGTTGACCTTGATGCCTTCTCCAAGTTTCCCATCAAGGACATGCTGAGGAAATCACCTATGGCCGCTTGGTCAATCATTTCTATGCAAATCTTAGGCATGAGGGCACCAATGAAAATCTGACAGTCACCTCATATGTCAAAGGAGTAGACATCACTCTCACTATCCCATCTTTTTACCCAATTTGTCAGCTCTCCACGGAGGGTGCTCTTCGTTTTTGGACCTTCAAAGATACCCCTCCTGAGGATGTTCAGATAGATACAGTTTACCAAAGCCTTCTCCCACCTGAAACCCCTCCTAGCTACCACGTGGACATTCAAGAAACGATGTTCACTGAACAAGCTAAGGTTGTAAGCACAATCACTCAACGGAATGTCATCCCTAAAAAGGGACATCATTCTGACATTACTTCCTTTCAAACATATGTCACCTACTGCATCATTTATAATGTTCCTCTTTGCCTCCCATATGCCATTCTCTCCTACATGATTCAGTCAGCTGTGACTGGGAACAAATGTCTACCTTATGGTAGTCTCCTCACCAAAATATTCAAGCACTTCAACGTTAGCTTTAAAAATGAGGACCCTACTTCACCTGCCTCCAGGATAGACACAAAAGGCATTGTCCCCTCCCGAAAGCGAACTACTGCCCAAGCACGCCAAAAAAGCAGCTCTCAACCCATGGATGTAGAGGGCACCTCAGCTGGGCCACAACAGCCATCTTCCTACTCTTCCTCCACTGCTTCACGGTTTCAAGCACTTGATTCACGCCTCACTAACATGCAACAGCACTTCGATGCACGCTTTGACTCCATAAGCCACCGACTGGATACTAGTGACAGCATGATCGCTCATCAAACAATCATGATACACCATCTGATGACCCACCTTCGAATTCCACCTCTACCGTCACCAGGAGTCACCGAAGCCGAAGGCGACAATGAATATGAGGAAGGTGACGAGGAAGGCGATGAGGAAGACGATGACATTGAAGGAAGTGGCAGTGGTAGTGGTAGTTGAAATGACGATGGGAGTGCAAATGATGAGGAAGGCGTGACGCTTGCTGACTAGTTGCCATTTTTATGTCTTTGTTTTATGTTTCTATTTTCTGATCTTTGGTTGAACAATTGCTGCTGTTATAACTATTACATGTTGCTAACACTTATGTTTCTTTTTGTTTGTTCCCTTTACCTTAATTCTAATATTCTCTGTAGCAATACGATATGTATGTCTCTTCTCTTTTATTCTCTCCTGTTTTCTTGCTTGTGATAACAATGGGATGCTCCTATTTAGGGGGAGCTTCGTAAGTAGGGGGAGCATGCCATGCTTTTTTTCCTCCATTTTGTTTCGGCAAAGGGGGAGAAATACAGCCGTAAAACCTTTTAGTTAAAAGATTTGGTTTACATAAAATGAAGATTGGAAATACATATGATGGGTTATATAGAGTAATAAGCACACTTTATGATTATATAATCATCCAAGTACATAAATGGTAATGTTTTACGATTTATATCATTTTATCCCTTGCACGTTTGTCATCATCAAAAAGGGGGAGGTTGTTGGAAAATACCATGTCAGCATTTGCCACATCAGTCTCCAATCAGTTTTGATGATGACAAACACTCTACTAATGTTTCCATGTAGAAATGTTTTTGTCCAGCTCATCACTGCAGAGAATCTCAATGTAAATATCCAGTTCAAAGAAATTACCGGAGAGTCAAGCTCAAGATCAAACCATCTTAGACAAAGAACCAAAGTCAAGAGGAGTCTCAAGACCACTGATCAAGATCAAGTCAAAGACCAAGTCAAAGATCAAGACTTAGGCTAAATCAGGGCTTAGGACACCTTTGCATACACACACATGTAAATGCATCCATAATATGTAATTCATGTTACTAGAGTGACCTAGGACATGTTAGTAAGGTGTACAATGCTTAGGATTGTCAAAAAGATCCAAAAATCCAAACCATGTCCCAGCCCAAAACTGTTTAGAAAAACGAGGCTCAGACGGATGTCCGTCTGAGCAAACGGACGTCCGTCTGTTTTGATAACTCTGTTTCTCAGAAACAATAGAAGGCCACACGGAATTTCCGTCTGGCAGACAGATGCCCGTCTGAGCCAGTCCAGGCCAGACGGACGTCCGTCTTGCTCAGATTTGACTATAACGGCTAGTTTAAAGAGAATATCCTCTACAGCTGTTTGTAACGGATACCTTTGAGACAGATGACCGTCTGGGCAGATGGACGTCTGTCTGGAACAAAATCTCACAAAGATTTTATATCCGTTGGGGAAATGGGGAGGGCAGTAACTTGAGGTCTATAAAAGCCCAACCACCCCCATTTGAGAATCATCCTTCTCCCCCATCAAGCACATATTCACTCACAAGTGAAAAAGCAAAGTTTTGGTGTTTTTATCATTATTGTTGTCCTCCCAACTCCGGTTAACTTTGAGGGATATTCCAAAGTTGAAGCTTTCACTGAAGCAAAGCCTGGAGTTATTGAAAGCCACTGAAGTATATTGATGCGTGTTATTCTTGATTCATTCATTGCATCACTTGCACTCAAAGGGTAAAGTGTTACTCTCCTTTGATAGGTAATATCTAATATTTTTCGTATTATGAATTGGTTATTTTAAATTATAGTCTAGGTTGATTAGAATTCATTGTATTGGATACTCTTGTCCGTGAACGAAGATTGTAAAGGGTACTCTTGCCCCGTAAAGAAGATTGTAAGGGTTTGATTCTCTACCCATTGTATTAAAAGAGATTCGTTAGTGGAAACACTCTCTTGAGGCTAAGAGAGAAGTGGACATAGACTCGTAGAGTCGAACCACTATAAATTCTGTGTTTGTGATTGCTGTTTTCATTAGATTTCATCTTGAACTGTCAATCCATTTTGAAATTGCAACCAAACCGGAAAATTGTTATAAACCACTAGGTACAACCTAATCACCCCCCCCCCTCTAGGTTGCACCAACAGTAAGCTTAAGTCTATGTTGAAATCTGAATTTGAAATGAAAGATTTAGGGGTTGTTAAAAGGATTCTTGGCATTGATATTCATAGGGATAGGCCTAGTGGTGTTTTGACCTTGTCTCAGGTTGGTTATATTCATAAATTAACAAGTTTGGACATGATAATAGTAGGACTGTTAATACTCCTCTTGGTGCTCATTTCAAGCTTAGAATGGATTCTAATGCTGCTGTAACTGATAGACCATATCAAGAATGTGTTGGTAGTCTCATGTATTCTTTTATTTTGTTGTAGGCCTAATATAGCATACTCTGTTGGTCTTGTTTGTAGATACATGAGTAGGCCATGTGATTCACATTGGGATGCAGTTATGTGGTTGTTGAGATATTTGAAAAATTCTGCATCTTATAAAATTGTTCACGATAATTCTTGTATTGATAAGCTGGATATTATTGGATATTGTGACTCAGATTTTGCCTCTAATTTCGATAAGAGAAGATCCATAACTTGATACTTGTTTACTCTTGGTGGAAATCTAGTGAGTTGGAAGTCCACACTCCAACATGTGGTGGCTCTTTAAACCACTGAGGCTAAGTACATTGCCTTGTCTGGAGGTGTGAAGGAATGCATATGGCTTAAGGGGCTTCTAGGGGAGCTTGGTTTTCATGACTTGCATTCTCTTGTTTATTGTGATTCCCAGAGTGCTTTGTGTCTTACTAGGAATAGTGTGTTTCATGAAAGAACAAAGCATGTTGATGTAAAGTTGCATTTCATTAGAGATATAATTGCTAAGGGTTTAATTGATACATGTAAGATAGATACTTCTATTAACCTTGCAGATATTATGACTAAAGTTGTACCTGTTAATAAGTTTAAGTCTGCCTTAAACTCATTGAAATTATTATCTCTATAATTTGCTTTACATTGTTTTATATTTTATTTGATGGGTTGTGTTTCTCTCAGGTTTATGCATCGGCAAAATAACAGAGTCAAGGTGGAGAATGTAATATGTAACAAGGGCAGTATGGTCTTTCTACATTATATTAGATTAGACTTTGTCTTATGGTTTTGTTTGAGGGGTAAGAGGGTAATTGCACTTGGTCTTATCTCATGATATGTAATTGGGGGTTTAGGGATTTCAATTCATTCGAAGAAATCACTCTCTCCTCTCGATCTCTCTGGCTCTCGTTCTCTTCTCTACTTCTTCTTCATCTGCAAGTGAAGGGTTCGGTTGGCTCTGGTGTGGATCTTGGTGATGGTTCTTGGCTCTCATGGTAGACTGTAACAGCACCTGTTGTTGATGCGTGGAAAGGCACTGGTGCTTTGGTGTTCTTAGATTCACGTAGGAAGGGAGTTGAAGCTTTGGTTGCATACTGAATCAGGTGTGGTCAATCCATACTTTCGGTTGTTTTCTCTCTAGTCTATGTATAGAATTTGTCACTGATCTTAGGGCTATAATCCTTCTCTGTTATTCTACGATTGCATGAGCTTGGTGAGAGCTCATCTCATTCTTGGATGTAGGTCACTAACCGAACCAAGTAAAACCCTGTGTCTTGTCTATTGTTTCTTTCTTCTCACTTGTTCTTGATAATTATCCGCTGCATAAGAGTTAGATTTCTTAACAGTTTGGACCCCCGCCTGGTTCGGGCACTGACAAAGAAGGGTATCGCAAAACCAACTCCGATTCAGCAAGTGGCCATCCTGTTGATTTTGGTCAGTCTTATTGATTGCAATTTTTCATTGTATTCACTTTGCCAAGCTTCTCGTTCCCCTTTAATTCCAAAAAGTGCTAACCTTGTGCCGAAAGCGTTTGCACAAGCATAGCATCTTATAATTCCAAGGGGAAAGTACCGTTGTTTGAAAAAAGAAGAAGAGAGAATTAAAAGACCCTTTAAATTCCACAAATACCCCCGGAGAATTAATCCTTGTTTTGCTGCAGTTTTTCTGTTCATCTTCAAGACCTAGAGTCTGAGAGAACCTGTGAACGAGTTGGAGCTTGGAGTCTTAGGGTGAGCAAAGCTGCAACTGTTTGTTTGAGTATTTGTAGTAGCTACACGAACGAAGTAAACACACACACACACACACTCACACCCTTTCTTCCTCTGTCGGCTGGTTTTTGGAAATAGTTTAATCACCTTCAGCTTCTAAATTCCATTCTCTATTGCACATTCAACACTTCACTCTTTCTTGGTAGCTTTTGTTTGATCACTGGAGAAAGAAAGTTTCTTCTAGATACCCTAAACTTCGGAATCCGTATCTGCGTTGGTTTTTGGCCTAACGACAATGCCTAGAAATTGCATATTTCTTTGGCTTAGCATATTCAGTTCTTCAATTTTCTTTTGTTTTCTTCTGTATAAGTTTTCATTATGGAGAGTCTGAGGTAGTTTCCCTCTCTTTGTCTTCTCGCTTCCGCTTCATCCACACTTGCTCACGCGGGTGCTTCCCTCCAAGGCAGAACGCTCCCCTACCGATGCATTTTTACATCCCACAGCTTTGGCAAATCACTTAGCCTCGTTCATCTTCGGCACAAGAGCGCTCAATCAGTGAGCTATTCCGCACTCTTCCAAGGGTAGCTGCTTCTAGGCAAACCTCCTGGTTGTCTCTGTACCCCTACCTCCTTTATCACAGAGCGGTCATTTAGGGGCCTTAGTTGGTGATCCGGGTTGTTTTCCTCTCGACGATGAAGCTTATCCCCCATCGTAGCAGCAATTAGAATGATGAAACAATTCTAGGAAATTAATTGGTTATGTTTTGATTCATATTTTTTTAACTTCTCATGTTTATCTATCTTTTTTTTTGTGTTCCTATTGTATCTAAGTTTAGTTGAATGATTTGTTTCAGTTGAGAGTCCATGGCCAATGTCACAATGAATAAGCTATAACAACCCTCGTATTTCTAACCCGGGATCCGTATTGCAAATCCAAGAACCCGAAGGTCTAGTCGGATTAATTTGTGGAGTGTCCGGATAGAAGTCCATGATCCATATCCATAACCCATGGATCTAGATTCTCTTGATGATGAACCTGCCTTACTTGGAAGTGGGATCTCTAGATCAAGGCAAGTGGTGTCTAGAGATGTCCGGAATAAAGGTAAGACCTCTCCCATGTGTTGACTAGGGTTAGGTTGTGTTTGGGTTTCAACTCCTTGAGCAAAGCACCCTTGTATAGCAATATACTAGGGGGCGGTTGCTTGAGGCGGTTGCTTGAACCAAGTGACTGCCTGGTCCTGGTTGCGGGGTTTTACCCTAATTTGCCCCCAGACCTTTATAAATAGCAATCCTCACCCAATTAACAAATATTATATTTGGGATTGCTGTTTTTGGTAGTTAGGAGGCAGTGGAAACACTCTGGAAGGTGAGTAGAGCGTGGATTGAGATTTGGAGATTTTCCCTTTCTTTATTTGGTGATTCTGGTTAAGGTAATTGGATCTTCTTTCACCCTTTCTCTTCCTTTAGCTTATGATTGGTGTTAATCCATCCCCATGTTGTTAGTGGTAACCCAATTGGTTAGTTGTAGCTCTCTTTCCAATGTCTTTGATGGGATCCTGGTCCAAAACGAATCCTTGCATTCGTGGAAAGGATGGATCTAATCAAGGGGGAATTTTGGGTGACAGATCTGCGTTAATTTTAAGGTTTCGTTTTACCCCTTGGTTCTACAAGTGTTTAGTTTGAAATTCGGATTGAGAACATCCTAAAATCGGATTGAAATCGGATGATCAAAAGCCTAAGTTTCGGATTGAAAACTTACTTGTTTTGGGGCGGTTGCTCAAGGCGGTCGCTTGATCCAAGCGACCGACTGGGTCACAGTAAGTATGTGGCTTTTTGGCTATTGGTCTGTTTGACTCATTTGACTTATATAATCTTGTAGCCGTGTTTATAGGTGTCATCTGTTTCTACTGAAAGTTTTATAATTGTTTGTGGATTGCATTTTTAAAGAGCTTCTAATTATTTACAGGTAAAGATATACATTCTTATCTTTGTGCAATGACTTGAACATGCCAGATCAGTGTCTTTCTTTACTATTCTTTAACTGTATATCTTGCTGTAACTATAATAAGCATGCTGATCTTATTGTATACTTGCTATTTATAATGTTCTTGTATGTATTTTATCAATTGTGATTGTGGTATGATGATGATTGGTGTATTGTGGTTCTGATGGAAAGGGTATTCTATTGGGATATTTTGGCTTGAGATATCAAAGGGTTGTGGTATGGGACACATGCTCACTGATGCCTCCAGCACTATCATAACTATTGGATGACATACCTAGGGAGACTCTAGAGTTGCATGGCTAGGTACCCCACATACTACTACCCATTCGGCAGGGGAATTAAAGCCGGATGACCCGTGACGATGGTGACGTGACTCTAATTCATCCTACAGTGGTAACCAGTCCGTGCGGAGATTCAATGGTCCACTGTTGTTCATGCAATGGTAGGGTTGCATATGTTAGGGTTGGGCTCATGGACGTCCAAGGAGCGGACCGGGTGTCGTGAGGAGTCATGAGAGTTTTCCGCCCCAACAATATGTGGATGACCATAGGGTTAGGGAGTGGAGTCCAATAGCGGTAGCCAGCCCGTGAGGGTTCTCATTCCTAGGTTGCGAAGGATATGGAACCAAGTTGGTTGGTGCCATAGGGGAAGTATCTGGACTTCATGTAGTGTGTTATCATTATGATTTGCATTGGATTAGAAACCCCGACATGCGCCAGTACTCATGCCAATGGTCATGGTAAGAGAGTGTTGACTTAAACCCCAGCCATGGTTTGTGAGCCAGTGTGGACTTACCCCTTTGCCCAGGATCCCAATAGAGGTATCCAGTCCATGAGGGATCATAGTGACTAGTAAACCCCTCTGATATCATTTTCAGATCTAAATTTTTGTTTTACCAAATAAATTGATTTTGTTTAGAACTATTACTATTAGGATAAAATATTATACAAGATATTATGTTTAAGAGCAAATTGCACTAGCACCATTAAAGCACTGACAACCTGCCTTAATGTTTAAAAAGTACAGAGACCCAAAATTGGATTTTAATTGGATATATTTGTCTAATTTGTCACTGAAAACCTTTCAAATACTGTTTATTATTCGGATATTTTTGAAAATAAACAATAATTTAACTGTTTTCATTGATAAATTTGACAAATATATCTAATGAAAATTTAATTTTAGAGTCTCTGTGCTTTTGAAACATAAAGTAGGTTGTCAATGCTTTAAGGCCTCTATTTTGAGGTGTCAGTGCAATTTGCTCTATGTTTAATAAGAAAACAATAAAATAATGTGTAATTCTATATTTTTATCAAAAATAACTTATAAGGTTGTAAGGTTGGGTTTGACTTGGCCATACCAGCATTAGCTATATATTCAACTCTAATCTGACCATAATTTATTCAAGAACAAAAGGAATTCAATCGATTCACAGAAAATGGATTTTTTTGGGGCCTTGGCACCTTGCCTTAGGTTGGCTTCTCTTTTTTCAAGGGTATCTTCCAATAAGTACCTAATGAGTGATGAGAGATTGTCACATATAATGAATGTGTTGATCTAACAGTTAAAATAATACCTATTTTTCATCATATATATATATATATATATATATATATTCAATTTACAAGCCCAAATCCTGTGAAGACCCTAGTCTAATTTTATTTGCAGCAGCCTGCTGCCGTTGGAGATTTTGCCACAACTACAAAAGGCAATCGAACGGTAAGGGTTTAATTGTAAATATGACTTTTTGTTTTTATATTCAAGGTTTTCAAAGTTTGCAAATTTACGAAACGGGCGCCTTACTCAACCCGATTCATGACTCTGATCCCTTTTCTCGTTCGCCCTGGTTAATCAACGGTTCTCCAACAGCAAAGAAAACTCTTGAGGCAACTTTACTTCCCTATCGAGGAGGTGAACCTGGAGCGGCTTGATGTCTCTGGTTCTTAGTTCATTCCTTAACTCAAACAGACTCATTATTTTAGGCCCTATTATTCAGTTTTAAACGAACCTAAACATTTATAGTAGCAGGAGCGGATGTTACGGGCCTTGCGGCAATAGGAAATTTCCTCGTGAATGCCTTTGAATTTCAGGTCTATTTGATTCTTCCTTGTTCATCTCAGTTTTATTACATATTTATTCAGAGAAAAACTGTCGTTATTTCATTGTTTTATATTGACTAGAAAAGTAGAAACCCTTTGTTGGTTTAGTTACGGATGTGAGATGTAGTGAGCTCATTAATGTCAATTATTCTTCGGATGCAGGTCTTTCATAACCTGGATACAGATTTATTTTTTCTGACTCTTTGAGAATCTTCACTTAACATGAAAATTTTGGCTTCCTTGCTTTCAACGTGTTCCATTATCTGCCCTAGGAGTGATAGTTCAGTTAATTCGACAGAGTTTTCCATTGGATAACTTTCCGAAAGCACCGTTAACTATGTTGTCACCGATGGAACTGCGATCTGGAACTTCTTCAATACCTTCGCTGAGGTTTGCAGAGGATTAAATAAAATCTCTAAGGCCACCGGATTTCCATCCAGAAATGCGTTGATTCCTGAATAATCAAACCCAAGAATTGCTAATCTCCGGTTAGACGAGGAAAGGATTAGACGCCTCGTAAATTTATAAATTTTTAAAACCTTTGAATGCAAAAATAAAGAGTTATATTTACAATTAAACTCTTGCATTTTATTCTCACATTGTTGTTGGATTGTCTTTTGTACATGTAGCAAAATCTTTACCGTCCGCAGCTGATATGGAGAGATTATGATCAGACCGGGTTCATACCTGGTCCAACCCTCGACCCCGGTCGAGAGGGAGAGATCCGACTAGCTCCCGAGCGAACCGGATCCGGAAGATGGCTTGCTGAAGAAGAAAGCTTATTCGGCTGCAAGCGTGCCCTAATCCTACTTATGGATTAGGGTAATCACCCTAATGATGGCAGACTCGAATTGACGGCTGCGGATAATCATTATCGAAGGGATAATCATCGCATAACCTAAAGGTTATCTCAGGAGTCATCTACTAGCCCAAACTAGTAGAAGTCTATTGCTCAACGGATCTAACTGATAAGATCCAACGACTACCCGAAGAAGGCTCAAGTGCATCCAACGAAGGAGATTCGAAGGTACACTCTATATAAACCTCACTACCATACAAGGTGAGGGGATGGAAAAAAGAATACTATCTGAGACTCAGGTTCAGATACATACTGATAGACCTAAGCTATCAGCGATCTTCTATCTAGATCACCCTTCCCAGTTCTTCATTCTTTAAGCTCTGCGCTTCTAGCAGAGCCGTTTGTGATTAAGTTCATCAACTGACTTAGCCTTCGGAGGTGGCCTCCCGACCCCCGCGGTCGGGCCACATCTGACGCTTTCATTTTGCAGGACATCACGAGGAGATCTAAGGGCTGAGCAGATTTTGGACGCATCAATTGGCGCCGTCTGTGGGAAACAACTTGAAAAGCCATGGTGACTAGATCAGCAGCCGCAGCAGCCGCTGCACAACGCAATTCCGGTGTTCGATCCCCGGAGTGAATAATCCAGATATTCCCCAGGAAAGCCAAAATCCTATCGAGGTAGATGGTGGCCAGGGAGGACGTAATCCTCCTCCTGATACAATCCAAGATCAATTGGATCAGGTAAAGATTCAACTCTTGGAGGTGAGCCAAGCACTCCGCATGCTCACCGACGAGTGGTTTTACCACAAGAGCCCGATCGGCGTGATTCGGGGAGACGTGCATTGCCACGTGACCAGAGATTGGCTGAAGACCGGAATATCGATCAGAATTTCCGTGAAGGAGACCGAGGACTTAGGAGGATCGATGATCAACCGAGGCGAGACGATCGGTTAAACAGACCGCAAGAGAGTACAACTAATTCAAACACAAGGTTGGATACAGGGGTAAGAACTCACTCACCCACTGTCAGAAGAACTGTTCGTGATGATCGAGCAGTTCGCGACGAGAGGAATGCTCAAGAAGGACGGGCTGTTCGTGATGATTGAGTAGCACGGGATGATCATGTTAATCGAGGTCGTGATCATATTGCTGAAGATCACCCGACCCAGATTGGTCAGGAATTGGCCAACATCAATGAGAAATTAAGGCAGTTGGCTAAGGGAAGAATAACTGAGGATATTTACTCAGTCATTTGGAAGACTCCCTTTGCCGAGCCAATTGCGGGATATCAGTTTCCCCGTAACTTCCGTTTGCCTACCTTTTCAACATTCGATGGCTCCGGAGATCCAACAGCTCACATCGGCTATTACCAACGGACCATGGCGGTTTCGAGTAATTCGATGAAATTTTATGCGGGGTTTTGGTTCATCACTTACTGGAGCAAGCACAAAAGTGGTTTTCGAACCTCCCCTCTGGAAGGATCGTAAACTTGACGAATTGGCGTGCCAATTCATAGGGCGATTCCAGAGTGGAATACAGGTCAAGAAAACGGAAGAAACCTTGTTTACTGTCAAACAAGGAAAGAGCGAATCAATCAGAGAGTTTCTGAAAAGATTCAACAAAGTGACGATGGAGATAGAAAATTTGGATGAACAAGTAGCCAAAACTGCTCTATTCACGGGACTCACTAATCGGAAACTCCCCGGAGTTATTACTACGGGATATGCCTGCGACTTATGCTGAGTTGGTACGAGAGATGCCGAAGCGAGGCTGAAGTCATGGAGATTCTAGATGCGCGCCAAGGAGATAATAAAGTCTCCAATAAGGAACTGTAGAAGGCTCTGAGCGAAAGCGAAAGCCAAAGAAAAATGTTCGTGATCGAGTTGGAAAATCTCAGCCTTGGCGCCAAAGGTCCCCCGGTAAAAGTGAGTACACTCCATTGAATGCTCCTCAAGCTGATATTTTGAATATCCTCAAAGAAAAAATATTTTAAAGTGGCCGCCTAAAATTCTTTTGAAACCCGGAGAGCAGCAGGATCGAGAAAAGTATTGCCGATTCCACAAGGACTATGGTCATTATACTAATGACTGTCGTCATCTGAAGGCAGATATTGAGAGATTGATATCTCGGGGACATCTCATCCAGCTTTGTTAGCGAGAAAGAAGGGAGGAGCCACGTGAGCCACGTGCGGCTGCTCCTAAAAGGGATCGTTCGGTTAGTTCGGAACAATCAAGGGAGGCCCCGAAGTCTAAGAAAGGCAAGGAGGTGATTGAAGCTACTCGGTCACCGATCCTTACCATCTTCGGGGGATCAGAACCCGAATCACTCCGGAGTCTGAAAACAAAATCCAAATTTGTTGGAACCGGAGAGACGCAGAAGCGGAAGAAGTTGAATGGTGAAGATTCTATCACCTTTAGCAAGGAAGGTAACTGCCAGCTTACAATATGATTCTCGGGCGACCATCTTTATCCAAGATAGGTGCTATTGTTTTGACAAAGCACCTGAAGATAAAATTCCCGACTGATATGGGAATTGGTCAAGTCTCCTCGACCGGAAGATCTCTCGGCGGTGTTATGTTGCCTATTTAAAAGACAAGGAGGGCCCAAGGAAGGTAACTGCCCTCCCCATAGAAGTTCGAGATGATCGGGAAGAGACAGAGATGCAAAGACCCGAACCAGTGGAGAAGCTGGAACAAATCCAGCTGTGTACCCAGGATGAGAAAAAGATTACTTATATCGGGTCTGAACAGCTAGAAGAATTTAAAGATGAGTTGAAGTTTTTTCTTCAACAGAATAAAGATGTATTTGCATGGTCTCATGAGGACATGCCCGGAATCGATCGGCCATTGCAGAGCACAAACTCGGATAGACCCTAAGGCTAAACCAAGTGATACGAGAAAAGAAGAAATTTCTCCATTGAAAAGTATGAAGCCGTTCAAGCAAAGTTGAAAAACTTAAGAATTCTGGTTTCATAGAACCAATTGAGTGCCCAACTTGGTTGGCCAACGTGGTAATGGTAAAAAAGGCGAATGGGAAGTGGAGGATGTGTACAGACTACACAGATCTTAACAAAGCTTGCCCAAAAGATTGCTACCCATTGCCTCGGCATTACCTCTTGATAGATGCGACTGCAGGATATGAAACTTTAAGTTTCATGGATGCCTACTCAGGGTATAATCAGATCCTTATGAATAAGGAGTATGAGAAGTATACGGCTTTCATGACTGATCGTGAGAGCTATTATTACAAGGTCATGCCTTTTGGCCCGAAGAATGCAGGAGCAACATATCGAGGGGGCCGTCAACAAGATTTTCAAAGAGCTGATAGGAAAGAATGTTGAAGCTTATGTTGACGACATGCTAGTGAAAAGCTTTACAAAAGCAAATCATATTGTAGATTTGACTGAGGTATTCTCAGTACTGCGGAAACATCAAATGAAGCTAAACCCAGAAAAATGTGCCTTTGGAGTCTCCTCAAGGCAAATTTTTGGGATTCATGGTATCACAGAGGGGAATTGAGGCTAATCCTGCCAAAATACAAGCTTTGATTGATATGGAGGCTCCCAAAACCGTTCGGGATGTACAAGTGTTTAACGGGGAGAGTTGCTTGCTTTAAATCGATTCATCTCCAAGTCCGGAGAAAAATGTTTGCCTTTCTTCAAGGCACTTAAAGACTTGAAGGGCAATAAGGAAGCAAAGTGGACTGAAGAGTGCCGAAAAAGCTTTCGAGGAATTAAAAGAAGCACTTGGACAACCACCGATCCTCTGTCCGGACCGAGAGAAGGGGGAAATATTACAGCTATATCTAGCGACGTCCCTTTCGGCGGTCGGTGCGGTACTTGTTCGGGAAAAGATAAAAAACAAGGTGGCCGATTTACTATGTAAGCCACGTGTTGCTAGATGCGGAGACAAGATATTCACAGATTGAGAAGCAAGCTCGGCTCTCATGATGGCCGCCAGGGAAGCCTAAGGCCGTATTTTCGGGCTCATCCAATTGAGGTATTTACAACTTTTCCTCTTAGTAAAGTTCTTAACAAACCTGATTTGTCCGGAAGGATGGTGTCCTCGGTCGGTTGAACTCAGCGAGTTCCAAGTGAGCTTTAAGCCCGAATCGCAATCAAGGCTCGGGCATTAGCCGACTTTGTAGTAGAAACTACTGCACCAAGTGGAACTCACCATTGAGAATCCCATTATACCAACCACTTGGGAGGTATATGTGGATGGTTCGAGTAATAAAGATGGAGCAGGAGCTGGAATTCTATTAAAAAGTCCAGCAGGATTTATTATTCGATATGCTTTGAGATTCGCATTTGACGCAAGTAATAACGAAGCAGAATATGAGGCTTTGATAGCAGGACTTCGGTTGTCAAAAGCATTATCTATTGCAGATGTTACTATTTATAGTGACTCTCAATTTATAGTCAACCAAGTCCAGGGGGAGTATGGTAATAAAGAACCACGCTTGCAGAAAATATCAAGAGATAGTGCAGGCATTTCAAAACCAATTTTGGAATTTGAAGATATCTCATATTTCGAGGAATGAAAATTCAGTGGTAGATGAGCTATCCCGACTAGCCAATGCCAAGGAAAAGAATCTAGACCCTTCGGTCTACATTGAAGAGATAACTTTTCCAAGTTATCATGAGAAAGAAATTTCTTATATTGAAGCGTAACGTTCTTGGATGGATCCAATAATCGAGTATCTAAGGGAAGACAAATTACCCGAGGATCCAAGAGAGGCAAGGTTGATCAAGATTCGATCAGCTAGATTTGTCATTCAGAATGGGAGACTATACAAAAGATCTTATGCTGGACCCCTTATGAGATGTGTAGGCCCCGAAGGAGCAAAATCAGCTTTGGCTAAGGTGCATGAAGGAATTTGTGGAGCTCACATGGGTGGACGAGCCCTGGCTCACAAAATTCTGAGACTTGGGTTATATTGGCCTAAGGTCCAAGAGGCTGCTATGGAGTACGTTAGTCGATGTGGTAACCAGTCAAATTCATGCTACAAGATCGAAGCGCCGCGGAAACTATGACTTCAATTCTAAATCCCATTCCCTTTGCAATGTGGGGAATTGATATCATGGGCAAATTCACCAAGGCATCAAAGCGGACGGGAATATCTCGATAGTAGCAATTGATTACTTCACAAAATGGGTAGAAGCCGCAATCGGCGGCAATTACTGAGAAAAAAGTGGAGAAATTTGTGCTTGAATCAATCATATATCGCTTTGGGATTCCAAAGATTATTGTCACCGACCATGGTACTCGGTTCGACTTGTCCACAATTTGAGCAATTCCGTGGAACATATATGATCGAGCATCATATGTCCTCGGTGGCATACCCCCAAAGCAATGGACAGGTAGAGGTTACTAACCGAACGCTCTTGGAAGGAATAAAGAGAAGACTCGAAGCCGACAAAGCTTCTTGGGTCGAAGAACTTCATAATGTATTGTGGGCTTATAGAACTACGGTTCGAACACCCACAGGGAGAAACTCCATTCAGAGTTGGCATATGGATCCGAAGCATTGGCACCAGTGGAGATAATGGCGGGGACATTACGGGATCGTGAGTTCGAGGAAAAAGCAAATGAACAAGGGCTGCTTGATAGTCTTGATTTGTTGGACGAAGTTCGGGCAAAGGCAATAGCACGAACTCAACATTATCAAAGAAGGATAGCGTCTCATTATAATACTTGAGTGAAGAATCGTCGGTACTTAGCCGGAGATTTGGTGTTGAGAAACACCCTAGCTTCCGACCCGCGTCACCAAAGAAAATTAGACCCTTCCTGGGAAGGACCTTATATGGTTGTGAAACCGGTCGGTTCAGGAGCTTACAGGCTGAAGAACATCAACACCCAAAAAGAGTTGGATCGTTCGTGGAATGCTAGGCATCTCAAAAAGTTTTATCCTTGAGGATGATTTCAATTTTGTTTGCGATGTAATCATTTTCAACTCAATCAATGCAATTTTTGGCTTTCAACAAACTATCTTTTGATTGGGGGGCATCATACACCACATTCAAGAACAAGATCCAACTATAAGGCATCGGTTTAAAACCCGAGTGAGTTCCTTCTCAGACTTATTGTATTTCTCCGGAAATCCTTAAGTAAAGGCATCGGTTTAAAACCCGAGTGAGTTCCTTCTCAGACTTATTGTATTTCTCCGGAAATCCTTAAGTAAAGGCATTGTTTCAAACAACTAAGACCTAATGCAACAGCAATTCAAGTGGCTAGCAAAGTTCAAGATAAAGTTAATTTCTTATTTCTTCAAAAGATCCAAAGAGGCCAGTATCAAAACAATTACAAGAGCTGGATACAATCTTCGGTCAAAAAAGAAAGTCATCATAGGTGACTATTGAGAAGTTATACAAGATCAACGCGACTTTGCTAGAACAAACATATGAGTCAACCATTGGTGGGGATACAAGGAAAAGAAGAGAAGAAATGAGGATTACAAAAATATTTCGGTATGCATAAAATCCTCCGCAATTTCATACTCTTTGTCCAGCTTGTCCAGGAGAAGTATGGTCCTCGACCAAACTCGCATTCAGTACAAGCTTATCATAATTGACTTCTTCCAAGGGAGAATAAACAAGAGAATCTTCCAGATAATGCATAATATCTGGATCGGAAGGTGGAGGATCAATCTTATCCTTGGTCCAGTCGGGAGGAGGAATACCCAGGTCGGTAAATACTTCAGGATGGAAAACAACGATTGTAGGGAGTCGTATCAAAATGAGGATCCTTCCTTAATATTGATTCCCATACTTCGTTCTCACCATCCCGGTACGCCTGGAAGTTATAAGCATTCAGCATATCAACAAAAGGCTTACTGTGTAAATACTTGAAGACGCAGGCTCTGCGAACATCAGTTGGAAGGAATTTGGGCAAAGGAACGACAACTTGCCTTTCGGGTAACGTTTCGAGATCCTTTGGCTCCCGACTTTCCAACTGTTCGCTCCGATCGCCGGATCTTCTCCCCGGCATCATCGAAGTCTGACCGAAGACGACCAATCATCGAATTTTTTTCTCCTACCACCTCCCAAGCTAGATTCCGAAGGCGAGCAATCTCAACATCTTTAGCTTCGGAGATTTCCCGAAGCCTAGAAACTTCATTGCTCAATCTATCGAGCCTAGTAACTTGCTTCCACTTGGTTGTGGAAGTTACCAACAAGACTCCCCGCAAACAACTTCCGAGTTAGCGAGGAGCGAAAAGTAATTTTTCAGAATCGAGGATAATGAAGAAAGACTTACATCACCAAGTGACTTCGTAAAGACTTCATCTGGGAAGTTTGGAAAGAACTGCACTCTCGAAGTCATTTGAGCAGCAGTACACCATTCTAACGCTCTGTCAAACTCATTTGACACTAATTCAGGCGAAGGATGAGAAGGATGAGCTACCCCAAGAGAAGGATGAGCTGCATCACTTGTCACCCGACGGCGCTTCCTAGTGGCAAAATCCTCCAACTCGGAAGAAGAGGAGGAGGATGCCAAACAAGCACTAGAGTTGGAAATAGGAGCAGCACCTGCTGGGACCACACCTTCATCAGACGCCAACATAGTTGCCTCAGATGCCCGAAGAGTCTCTTTCGGGGGTGCACCAACAGACTCACCAGCAGGGGCAGCACCATCGGCAACGGAGTGATCAAGATCTTCCTGGGAAAGACGAGCGATCACTTCGGGCAAAGGAGGCGCAGGGACGATATCAATAGAAACTACGGGAATCTGACTTGAAGATTCACCGGCAGCAGTCGCCTTACGCTTGGAGGATTCACTAGCTGAAACCACCACACTGGCCCCAACCACCACCAACGGAACGATTTTCTTGCAAGATTTTGCTCTGATAAAGTTCGGATTGATCTTGGGAGCCACTATGAAAACAAACAAGCCGTATCAGTACAGAAATAAACGACAACAACAAGAGGGAAAACCCTAGTTTTTTATTACTTCCAACAAACCCAAATAACTAAACCCCAAGTATAACTACTGTGTGCGGTTTACTCAGGGGGGAAGTGGGGAAAGAGATGAGTAATCAAGAAACTCACTTGTTCAGAAGTTGATAGAGCTGTTGTTGGAGTACGAGGAATACGGAAGCAGGCCGAAGGACGAAAGGTCGCTTTAACACTTTAGCAAATCTAACTTGCAGAAGACAGGATAGATGGAGAATACCCACGAAGGCTTTAAAAAGCCTCAGGTATTAAGACGACGGTTGAAGGCTAAGGACAATTGACCTAGATCGAAATGACGCTTGGAAAACCGCAGAAAGCAAGATCAACGGTCGGAGGGATGCCACATGGAAACATGTGGAAGCGAGCACCTGATGCAGAGATACCTCCAATCGTCACACCGCCATTAAAATAATGGATGTTTTTCCGATTCATTGGAAACAGTGAATGGTATACAAAAGCAG
Source organism: Hakea prostrata (assembly GCF_041222555.1). Classification (NCBI taxonomy): domain Eukaryota; kingdom Viridiplantae; phylum Streptophyta; class Magnoliopsida; order Proteales; family Proteaceae; genus Hakea; species Hakea prostrata. The sequence continues at coordinate 10,463,128 of NC_142604.1, read as the reverse complement.
GAAAACGTTTGAACTTCGCAGAAGGGAAACGTGCGGACTTTGCAATAAATGAAGTAGTGGGGAAGATTAATGCATCTTCCCGAAACGCATCTTCACAATATTTCTACAAGATTATTATTCGGCGAGGAATGTAAAGTTAAGTGATGAGTTTTATCATTAATACTTTGATATTCAAGGCAAGATTTCGGCAGGAGACGGGGAAATATAAAGGCCCACATGAGAAAGAAATGTCTATTCATTAAATAGAGGGTAAATCTGTACAAAAAGATAACTCCCTAAGCCTTTTCTTCATTGTTGCTCGAGGGACCCTGGTCGGGAGGACTTTTCTCAGGAGCATGAGAAGAGCCTTCCTCAAGAATGGCATCGGCTGAGTCCTCTACAGCAGCAACTTGAGACTCGGCTTGTGATTTCTCCTCTGGAAGTGCCGGCTCGTCAGCCAGGTATGCCTCATATTGAGGGTCAGCCGGAAAAGGATCATCTTCTTCCTGAGCCCAGTCCGGGAGATCCATACCAACTTTCCCGAAGACCTCTTTGTGGCACACCTCACGAAAAGGAGCAATGTCGAAGGCAGGGATTGATCCGAGGATTCGCTCCCAAACGTCGTTCTGCCCCAAGCGATAAGCTTGAAGGTTGTAGATACCTAGCAGCTCGGAGAAAGGTACGATGTTCAGGTATTTCCGAACACACTCCTTCCGAAGCTCTGGCTTTATATGCTCGGGCTTGCTAAGGATCGCCAACTTCAGATGTTCTTCGAGCTCCCTACATTTGAATTCAAGCCTGTCACCAAACAACGTGGCAGCTGCTTTTTGCTTCCTGGCCTCGCGCTCGGCAGCAGCGGCACGAATCTTCGACGCTTCGAGGGCCTCCTTGAGGGAGATCACTTCTTCCTCATGCTTTTTCCGCAGCTCCACGGCAGCTGCAGTCACTGGTCTATTTCGGGAATTGGCTTTCGCCAAACTCTCTTCACAGGTTTGCAAAGCAAGGAGTCAGGTGCGACCAACCCGGCTCAATGCTTCCATGTGTTGATAAAAGCTCAACACAGCATTCCTGGGAAGACGGAAAATATCAGAAGAAGTAATAAGGAATTATGAAAAAATAACTAAGCAAGAAGACCGGTACCTTGTAGATTGACTAACAAGGGATGTGTCATCCAGGGCTTCAAATTCCTGGCGATCAGAAGGAGCAAGACTGAGGGAGCTCCATTCTGCAGCTTTCTCGGGATCCCGAGTCACCCTGTCGGTCAGCTTCAGGGTCCACTGGGGGATAAAGACCTCCTCACCATCCGTTGAAGCTTTGGATTTTTTATTGGAGGGAGCATCAATTGTATCATGCCTCCTCTTGGTTCGGGCGGAGGAAGAGACATTAGACCTCTCCACCATCGGTTTCTTCCCTTTACCCGAAGCATCAACCATGGGCCTGATATTCCTGATACCCCTATAAGAGGGGTCGGGAGAGGGAATAGAAGCCTCTTGATCTACGGTCAAGGCTCTGGGCGATCGTTGCTCGGCTGTCACAACGGCCCTGGCGGCCTTCACCCGCAAGCTTTCAGGGTTCATTCTTGGAGGCACTGCAAAGAAGAAGGACAAGAGTCAGAATTAAAAACATATCACTTCAGTCAAATTAAAGGATGGTGGTTAGAAGCTCACAATGAGCCAAGCCCCAATACTGAAGGATGGAGTTATAGTCCATTTCAAATCCATGTATCTCCTGATACCACGGAATGGATTTGATCTTCCTGATGGCCGCCTCGTCTTCTCTGGATAAGGGAAGGCCTCGGTTATTCTCGGAAGAAGAAGTACACCTCCTCCAGGTGGTTGGGAAGTTAAGATCTGATGGAGGCGCTCGACAGAAAAAGTATCGTTCGCGCCATCTTTTGTGGTTAGAAGGGCAAGTTCCTTTGACAAGGATGCTGCTCCTCCAATCAAGTTCAGCCTTATTGCGTTTGGACAAAAAAACCCATCCGGGAGGATGGGAGATAGAAAGAACATGAAAATGTACAAAGAGAGAAAGAGATGGCGTAATGCCAAGTTCAAAACACAAACTCAAGAAGCCGACGATAAGACGCCAGCTATTGGGGAGGAGCATTCCGGGACAAATGTTCCAATGATTCGAATCTGCGGAGAACAAAGGATTAAAAAAGGGAAAGCGAACCCCGCTTTCCAGTGCATCTATATACAGAGAAAATTCACCCGAAAGGGATGAATCAACCCTCTCATCAGGGTGGGGAGCCCTAACCTAATATGAGGAAGGAAGATCAAAATTTTGGACAGCTGAAAGAAGGGTTTCCTCATCGTAAATGGAGGGAACAGAGCCAGGTCCACCATCGGACCTGGAAGTTTGAGGATGCCTAGAAGACTCGACAATCTTGGAAGATCCAGACTCGAGAAGGACAGGAGAAGTTTCGGTTTTTCTTTCAAAACCTTTTTGAGAAACTTCAGCGAACTCGCGCCAGAGGACAGTTAGGGTTTTGTTATCACTATCCGACTGTTCGGGAGCAGGAGAAGCAAAAGCCTCACTGCTATTACCAACACTGGATACCAGAGAAGCCCTATCATCCGCCATTACTTGTTTCAGTAAACTACAAAAAGAAAAAGACCAGTAAACTTATTGATTCAGTGAGGCGGAAGCTTGAGAGCAGGAAGGCGCGAAGCAGACAACAAAGGTTCAAATTCCAGACAGGAAGAATGAAACCTACGAAGACAACGAACCGCTTTTAAAACTCCCGCACGAGTGTTCGGGGAATCGAACGATCGAGATTGATTCAAAATCAGCGATCAAGATTGAAAGACGTTTTGAAAGTTTGAACTCACGAATCCGAAATAGGCGTTCGGAAACCGTCGCTTGGATGACGTGAGCCACGACAGATCAACTGCAAGGAGATATGTGGCCTTACACTCACAACGCTCGAGGAAAAGTGACCACCGCATTAAATGTGATATGACATTTAATGAAGCACGCAGAGATTATCACCTGACGACGAACTCAGTTAAAAACCAAGCCCTCGGGATCGACCGAACGCTTGGTCTGGGGGGCTCATGATATGGAGAGATTATGATCAGACCGGGTTCATACCTGGTCCGACCCTCGACCCCGATCGAGAGGGAGAGATCCGACTAGCTCCCGAGCGAACCGGATCCGGAAGATGGCTTGCTGAAGAAGAAAGCTTATTCGGCGCAAGCGTGCCCTAATCCTACTTATGGATTAGGGTAATCACCCTAATGATGGCAGACTCGAATTGACGGCTGCGGATAATCATTATCGAAGGGATAATCATCGCATAACCTAAAGGTTATCTAAGGAGTCCTCTACTAGCCCAAACTAGTAGAAGTCTATTGCTCAACGGATCTAACTGATAAGATCCAACGACTACTCGAAGAAGGCTCAAGTGCATCCAACGAAGGAGATTCGAAGGTACACTCTATATAAACCTCACTACCATACAAGGTGAGGGGATGGAAAAAAGAATACTATCTGAGACTCAGGTTCAGATACATACTGATAGACCTAAGCTATCAGCGATCTGCTATCTAGATCACCCTTCCCAGTTCTTCATTCTTTAAGCTCTGCGCCTCTAGCAGAGCCGTTTGTGATTAAGTTCATCAACTGACTTAGCCTTCGGAGGTGGACTCCCGACCCCTGCGGTTGGGCCACATCTGACGCTTTCGTTTTGCAGGACATCACGAGGAGATCTAAGGGCTGAGCAGATTTTGGACGCATCAACAGCAAATAAAAGGCCAACCCTAGTACCATGGTTAACCAAGTGTGATTTCAATCTCGTCCTTTTTCTTCAAATCGCTAGCAAGTGTTCCTCTTCCTCATTGCGAAGACTGCAAGAGTTCGACAGATTCCGACGAGGTAGATTCTCTCTCTTCTAGTTTTCTATAAACTACAACTTCTTCAGATGAAAGATGAATCCTTGGAATTTTGCAGCTTTAGTCATTTATGTGATCTCACAAGTGTTTGCCTTGCTTTTTCCACTACTGATCATCTCTTCACGTCCACCACTTCCACTTCCATGCCCTTCCCTCATATTCTCTGCATGTTGTCTTCCTTTAAACTCCTCTTCCTTTTCTCTCCTCGCTCCAAAATGGTTCGTTTCTGATTTAGAAATAGAAGAAAATTCCACATCTTAGAAAAAGTTCTTAGATCATTAATGGTGGATTTGACCCCTCTACGTTCAGCTAAAAAACGCATGCAGTTTCAATCTAAATCGGGTTTCAACGATGGGTGTTTTTAAGTAGGGTGGAAAGAAGAGGGAACTTTTAATCGCTCATTAGGAGATATCCTTCAAAGGAGAGGAGCCTGACCATCATCTGTTCTGTTGTTTGTAAAGGGTATTTTTGTCTTTTGGTTTAGTTTAGGACTGGGTGGTCTTATGTAAATGTTTCTAAGGGCAGCTTGGTCTTTACACAAGGATGTAAGTGTTATATCTATTAAGGTTGAGGAGAGAGGTAGCATTCGGTTCATTCATCTCATTTGCGATTTCTGAGTTTATTCCTCTCTGTTCTCTGCTCTCGGTTCTGCTATGGTTCTTGAGGTTCTGTTCTAGGGCTTGAAGGGATTCGGTGCTTGATCTTGCTACTGCTTCAAGAACTGTTGAAGCTTGGACTGCTTGAAGCTATCTTGCTTCTGAAGGTGTGAGTTCTCCTTGCTGTTGGTGTGCTCGTTAGCCTTGAAGAGAAGAGTGGTTGCTGCTGTGTAATCAGGTGCACATGTTCTGAATTGCCTTCTTCTTCTTGATTAGTTCATGCTTGGGGTTCTTGTTGGGTAGATTGATTAGGCTGTAACCTCCTTCTCTACCTATTGGATGATTGCATGATTTGATGAGTTGTTAACTCATCCTTGGACGTAGGTCGATTGACCGAACCAAGTAAAAATACTTGTGTCTTGTCTCTTTCTTTCTTTCCTTGTTTCTTTGTATATGTTCCGCTGCGTTTAAGGTTGATAATCCTTAACAGTTTTGGCATCAGAGCCTTTGTTCGTTCCTTGCCTGAATCTGTTAACTCTTGGTTAACCTGATTATTGTGTTAATTTGTGTTCTCTGTTAACTTTGATTCTTGTATGCTAATTTGTTTGATTGATTCTTGAATCTCCATTGCTTCAATTATTTTTTCTGTTAAACCCTAATTCTTGACCAAAACCCTAGACTAGGGTTTTACCAAAATTAGGTTGGGGCTTTGTTATTATTGATTAATTGAAGTTGATTGTATGTAATCTCCTTTCTCAATTCATTGAAATCATTTTCTGATTTGGCAAGTTAACCTATGAATTGGTTCGGCCATGAGGGTTTCTTGAAATTGGGTTAGGGCTTTGCATATACTACATTCTTGGACTTGTTTGCATATCAAATCTCAGATTTATTGTTTGAAATTAGAATCTGATTTTGTTGATTGACTTGAAAAGTGGTTCGGCTGCCTTGATTCTTTGAAATAAATTGGGATTTTGTGCTAAATAGATTACATATATGTAATTATTGATTGAGTTTTGTTTATAATATGAAATTCAATTTGATTTCTTATTCTGATTATAGTTGCATATAAATTCTGAAATCTGATTTTTCTGTTAACTAATTACAGTTAACATTTCTTGGTTATTATTATTGGAGTTTTGTTTTTTGTAAAACATTAGCATTTGTTACCTGATTCTTCTGATTCAATTCTGATATTATCTTTTATTTCAGATCTTGTTTGACTAAATTCTGAAATCTGTTAAGAGACAATATCTTGTGTGTTACTGATATAACTAGTTAGATAAATTCTGACTGAGTATTCTTTAATTCTTTTGTCATGGCTCCTACCCGGTATGAGTTGGAGAAGTTTGATGGTAAGGGAGACTATATGGTGTGGAAGAATAGGATGCATGCTATTTTTGTACAAAACAAGTGTCATAAGGCTTTAAAGACTGATAAAGAACTTCCCTTGTCCATGACTGATGAAGAAAAGGAAGATATGCAAGATATGTGCTATAGCACTATTATTTTTCACCTTAGTAACACCGTAATGAGAAGGGTAAGAGAGTGTAAGACGGCTGCCCAAGTTTGGCTTAAACTTGAACAATTATATATGGCTGCTTCTATTCCTAGTGTTACATTATTGAAAGAACAATTGTTTAGTTTCAAGATGGATGCTTCTAAGTCTTTAACTGATAATGTAGAAGACTTTTATAAATTATCATGTGATTGGCTGATTTGGATGAAGAGTTATCTGATAATACCCTTGCTGTCCTATTGTTGAAATCTTTGCCTGATTCTCATGTTGGTGTCAAAAATGCTATTAAGTATGGTAGACAATCTATAACCCTTGATGATGTGATGGAAGCATTGAATTAGGGATATAGAATTGAAAACTGAGAGGAAGGTAAAGCATGTTAGTGATGGCTTGTTTGTTAACTCTGATAATAAAACCATGCATGAAACTAAGAAGAAGTTCAATAATAATAATAAGAAAAAGAAGAAGTTTGTTGCAAAGAACACTAATACAAATCAGAATTTTAATGGAAAGTCTTATAATAACAAGAGGGTTTGTTATTATTGTAAGAAAGAGGGACACATAAGGAAGTATTGTAGAGAGAGACTTCAAAAGTTGCAAAGTGAGAATGGAAATGAGAGAATGGAGGCCACACATGTGGCTGATGTTACTAGTGATGCACTTGTGGTTTCATCATGTAGTGATCATGATGCTTGGATCTTAGATTCAGGCTGTACCTTTCATATGACTCCTAGAAGGGAGTGGTTTATCACTTTTGAGTCTATTAGAGGTGGTAAAGTATTAATGGGTAATGATCATGCTTGTGATGTTATGGGGATTGGATCAATTAGACTTAAATTGAATGATGGGACTGTTAGAGATTTAAAAGAGGTGAGACATGTACCTGGACTTAGGAGAAACCTGCTGTCCTTGAGTCAGCTTGATTCTAGGGGTTTTTCATATACCTCTAGGGAGGGCTCTCTTAGGGTTATGAGGGGTAGTAGTGTAATTCTAATTGCTGATTTGAAGAATGGTTTATACTTCTTAAATGGAAGTGTGGTTCTAGGGGCTGCATCAGTCTCTAGTGGGATTGTCACGCCCTCCCAGCTGGTACCCTATCTGGCATACCCGAGAGTGTGATCCACAGCCGAAGATCGGTATCGAGCCCCCAAATTGAATAATAGTGAAGATAAACCATAGATCCAATAAAGAAAGAATGAATCATAAATGAATCAGAATAATAGATATAATCAGAGTGTCAAACAGATAAGTAAAGTGAGGCAAAAATCCCACTTTACAACCAGCGGAAAAGTAGCTCTAAAAGAATAAACTAGACAAAATCTAATCCCAGTAGCAAGTACATTGGGTAACTAAATTGTTCTCCACTTTATAGACAACATCCTTATAAGTGTAAATCTCATAAATGGCACAAGGACGCTTCCACTCAATGGTCGGACTAAGCATCGTACGGAGCATAACCACTGCGGGATCTTGAGTAATTGTGGTAACCGCAATCACCTTCAGGAGATATGCCTCTTCGCCTTGCGCTTCTTCATAGGGACCGTCATAATACTCGGTACTGCGGGATAGTCTAACAAACATTGTACAATAAAGGAATGAGTTTCAAAGAAACTCGGTAAAGCGATTAAAATCCATAATAACATAAATGGCGGGATTCCGGAACAATCATAAATGCAATATGATATGAGACAAGCAATGAATGAATGAATCTAACTCTATGTATCTTGGTCTCTATTGGCGGACATGCTTTAAGTCATAGCACCGTACTTCTTTAGGAAAGTCCACTCACATCCTCAACCATTTAAGATATCTTGGATTCTCTCACGGATCATTTCACCGGTCTTGAGCAGCCGATTGGTAATGGGTCCTTCATCCCTCGGGACAAACCTTGGCGGGGGGTTAAGTCAACACACTCTCTCACAACCATTTGGTATAAATCTTGGCGCATGTCGGGGTAAAACCTAGCCAAATGCAAGTCTTCTACTTAGTTACATCAAGTCGGATCCGAGATACTTCCATTCCTCGTCCACGACGATCCTTTCCGGTATCCTTCACACTAGAGTCCTCATAGTCACGACTACGGACTCATCAACCCTATTGATCATCCACATATGGTAAACGGGAAGCTCTCACGTCCTCTCACGGGTTGGTTACCGGTCTTAAGCGCCCGTGAGCCCAAGTCTAACCATATGCAACCCTACCAATAAATGGCCCCCACAATGTGATTCTGTCCTCTCACGGGTTGGTTACCGGTCTTGAGCGCCCATGAATCCCCATTGCTACCACGGGTCGTTCGGTCTCAATACCCCTCCGATTAGGGTCGACATAACAGGACATCCTAGCCAAACACTACTAGACAATCCTAGATATGTCATCCAACGGTTTAGGAAGGTGTCCGGAGGGCATCTCCGGAAACATCCCATAATATTCCCGTAGTAGTCCAAGGACGAAGTGTCAAAAGGACACCTCTCCTTTCCAAACCATACTTAAGCATACACATGCATCAATTCATATCATCACATATATGGTAACTTCATATATGGAAAGAAATCAATAATTACAATCACTTGTATAACATTGGTAAGTAAATCATACATGAATCAATTCAATATGAATAAGTAATGCTACTGTAATCAAAGTTATGCAACGGTAGTATATCATTGTAAGAATCTAATTTAGGAATCATATCTATGATATTCAAATATAGAAACTAGATTCATGCTATCTATGTAATTAAGGAAATAACCATCCTTACCTTTTATAACTCGCAAAGGAATCCTAAGAAATCAAGTAAGATCTTGGCAAACTTGAGAAGAAGGTCCTAAACAAGTATATACAACATATTAGGAAAGATCCCTAACAGAAAAGATACCAAAACATCCAACACGGACCAATTCGGAGTTCTTTGTACTCATTGGTCGAGTGGATTGGTCGTTGGCCATCGACCAATCGGTCGACCAATGCGAGCGATAGCCTAAAAAAACAGAGTTTTAAGATATGAAATCCGAATTTGGTGGTTCAAAAGGGTACTAATCAAGGGGTAAACTACATCAGCGGTATTCCAACATATAGGGGACCTCAAAACACCAATCAAATCAAGATATCAAGATCCAAATTAGGAAACAAAAAGTTACCATAATTAGATCAACCATGGATCTTGATGAATTCGAAATAGAAATCAAAGACAAGAACAATAGGAGGATGGATCATTGCTTCGGGTAATGGTATCATGAAAACATACTTAGATCTTCAAGGAACAAGGCTTAGAAGCATAAATCTAAATAAGGAAATAAAACCTACCATATATGTAACTATCATGCTTCATGAAGAACACATAGTATGGTAGAAGAGAACAACTAGAAATTGATAGATTATGGATCATGGAAGGAAAACACAGTAATTAACTACTAACATGATCAATCATAGAAGATCCAAAGAGATCAGAATTCAAATCAGATGTTTAACAAGATTAGATCATGGTTTGATCATGATTCCTTCAAAAGCTTGCAATGATCATGGTTAAGATCATTGTTCTAGCCTCAAATCCTTAGGATGATCATGAGAACATGTTCGGAGAGTGTTTGCAACGAGAGAATGCAGCATCTCTTCTCTGTCTCAACTCAAAAGGAAAGAAAAACAAAGATGGAGGAGAAGAAGAGAGGTAGACATACCTTTTGATGCAAAAAGAAGAGTTTCGACGAAGATCCGTCAAGAAAACACCAAGGATGCAAGGGAGATGACTTGCGAGAGGTCTTTGGTTCGTTCGAGAGAGTTTGGAGGCAGCAAATACGAAGTGGACTCGAGATTGGACTTAAATAGAGCAAGAACAACCTAATTGCCAAAGACGGCACTCATTGGTCGAGTGGATTGGTCGACTGGCCCGGTCGACCAATCGGTCGACCAATCTTGCGACAAGACCAAAACGGGGAATTGAAGGCCCAGATCAAATCCAATCCTAAAGGGGTTTTGCACACAAGTCAAGTGACTTACCTAATAGGTAGAAATGCCTTCAAACCAAGATAGAGAGCACTCCAAGTCCATCAACTAATCCGATCTTCATCAAGATTCGGTTTCCATAAATAGAACTTCATCATCAACTTTCATGGATTCAAAGCCGGACACCAAGTCCTCTCTTTGGGATGGCCCAAAGCTGACTTCTTACTTTACTTGGGTCCTTTGGACCTACAAATAACAAGGTTTCCGGGTCAAGGTTAGGGCTGGGTTTTACATTCTCCCCCCTTAAAGAAATTTCGTCCTCGAAATTGAAAGCGTACTGTGCTTCCAAAGAGGTAAGGAAACTTCTCCTTCATATCTTCTTCCTTCTCCCAAGAAGCTTCTTCGGGGGTATGGTTCTTCCACCGAATCTTCACCAAAGGGATGGTGCGATTCCATGTTGCTTGTCCTTCCTATCCAAGATTTCGGCCGGTTCTTCATCATAGGTCAAATCAGCACTAAGTCCTTCGGTGCTTGCTGCAAAATGTGTTCCGGATTCTCTAAGTATTTTCGGAGCATCGAAATATGAAACACATTGTGAACACCAGCGAGAGGCGGAGGTAATGCTAATCGATACGCAACGGGTCCAACCTTTTCCAAAATCTCGAAAGGTCCAATGTAACGAGGGCTAAGCTTTCCCTTAACATTGAATCTCATCACACCCTTCATTGGTGAAACCTTGAGAAAGACTTTCTCTCCAACTTGAAATTCCAAATCGGTCCTTCTCTTATCGGCATAAGATTTACTGTCTTGGTGAGGCGAGACTTAATCCTTTCTCTTATCATATCTACCATAGCACTCGTAGCTTCAATCATCTCGGGACCTAAGACTTTTCTTTCACTGTCTCGGGTCCAGTACAAAGGTGTCCTACAAGTCTTGCCATACAAAGCCTTGAATGGAGCCATGCCTATTGTTGCTTGATAAGCTGTTGTTATAGGCAAACTCAACCAAAGCTAGGTGTTCATCCCAATTACCACCCATATCCACCACACAAGATCCGAGCATGTCTTCCAATGTCTGAATTGTCCGCTCGGATTGTCCATCGGGCTGTGGATGATGAGCTGTACTCAAGTTCAATTGGGTTCCCAAGGCCTTCTGCAAACTATTCCAAAACCTTGAGGTGAACCCGGGATCACGATCCGAAACAATACTCAATGGCACACCATGCGGACGAACCACATTATCCACATAAAGCCTTGCTAGCTTATCCAGTATGAGTGATCTTCATAGGAATGAAATGGGCTGATTTGGTCAACCTATCAACAATCACCCACACGGTGTCATTGCCTTTACTTGTCCGAGGCAAGCTAGTCACAAAGTCCATGGAGATATCCTCCCACTTCCAACTAGGAATAGGAAGAGGCTGAAGTAATCCAGGATGGAGGTTGTCGAACGGCTTTCACACGTTGGCAAGTCTCACACTTGGCAACAAAATCATCAACATCCGCCTTTAGACCAATCCACCAAAAATGTTCCTTCAAGTCCTTGTACATCTTGGTGCTTCCGGGTGTATAGTAAAAGGCCCAGTGGTGTGCTTCCTTCAATATTTCTTTCTTAACTTCTTCATTTGCGAGCACACACAGTCTTCCTCTAAACAACAAAGCACCATCCATGGATATACCAAAGTCGGGGTCCGACTCGGGATTCGAAGAAATCTTCTCAACTTTGATCAAAAACTCTTGATCGGAACTCTGTGAGCAACAATCTTTTCTCTAAGACCAGATCTTGCCGTCATGGCGAGAAAGAATAAAATCAAAATTCTCGGGGACGATTTCCAAATCAAAACTCTCAATAGAAGACCACAATGGTAAACTCAAAGCATTCAAATCCAAAGTCTTCTTCTGGTTCTTCCTACTAAGAGCATCGGCAACAACGTTTGCTTTCCCGGGGTGATCTTGAATATCACAATCATAATCGGAGACTAGTTCCAACCATCTCCTTTGTCTCATGTTCAACTCCTTTTGGGTAAAGAAGTATTTCAAACTCTTATGATCCGTGAAAATGGCAATCTTCTCACCGTAAAGGTAATGTCTCCAAATCTTCAAAGCAAAGACAACGGCGGCAAGTTCTAGATCGTGAGTGGGGTAATTCCGCTCATAATCCTTCAATTGCCGAGAAGCATAGGCTACGACCTTGCCATGTTGCATCGGTACACAACCCAAACCAATCTTTGGCGCATCGGTATAAACTTGTCATACCACCGGAACTATCGGGTATAGTCAAAACCGGGGCACTTGTCAATCTATCCTTCAACTCTTGGAAATTCTTCTCACAGGCGTCAGACCAAACAAACTTTTCTTCTTTCCTGGTCAACTTAGTCATAGGAGCAGCCAACCGAGAAAAGTTCTCAATAAATCTTCGGTAGTAACCCGCCAATCCAAGGAAACTTCTTATTTCCGTTACTGACTTCGGTCGTTCCCAATCAGCCACGACTTGGACCTTTTCGGGATCGACACGAATACCTTCGGCTGAAACTACATGACCAAGGAATACCACTCTCTTAAGCCAGAAATCACACTTGCTAAACTTAGCGAACAACTTCTTTTCTCGCAACCTTTGCAAAGTGAAACTTAGATGACTCGCATGCTCTTCTTCGCTCTTCGAATAGATCAAGATGTCATCAATGAAAACAATCACAAACTTATCAAGCACATCATGAAATACTCGGTTCATGAGGTCCATGAACACCGCGGGAGCATTGGTCAATCCGAAGGGCATGACTCTAAACTCGTAGTGACCATACCGCGTTCGGAAAGCTGTCTTGAAGATATCACTAGACTTCACTTTCAATTGGTGATATCCGGACCTTAAGTCAATCTTTGAGAACACAACTGCACCCTTCAACTGATCGAAGAGATCATCAATTACGGGCAGCGGATATCTATTCTTGATAGTCAACTTATTCAACTCACGGTAGTCGATGCACAAGCGCATACTACCATCTTTCTTCTTGACGAACAAGACCGGAGCTCCCCAAGGTGACACACTAGGCTGCACGAAACCTCTATCAATGAGCTCATTCAACTGATTTTGCAACTCTTTCAACTCGGTAGGAGCCATCCTATACGGAGCTTTAGATACCGGAGCGGCACCGGGGACGAGATCAATAGAAAATTCGACATCCACTGTCCGGAGGCACTCCGATAGATCATCGGGGAAGACATCAACAAAGTCGCAGACAACTCGACTTCATCGACTCTTTTCTCCACTATACCCTTGCCTTCGGATGAAGCATCATCCACTAGGGCATAGACTTGCATCGGTCACGACGGCACCTTCTTACAAACCCTTCTCTTTTCACCACGAAATTCAAAGACCGGACTTCCACAAATATGGGCCTGAATCTTCTTTGAGGAACAAAGGAACACGGCTTTGTGGGCTGTCAACCAATCAATTCCCAAAATAACATCGAAGTCCTTCATGTCAAGAATCACAAAATTGGCTTCCAAGTTCTTCTCACCAATCAACACGGGACATTTAGATAACCCCTTATCTAGTTTCACAACGAGGACCGTGTGGGTGTACTAATCAATAAACAACTAGACAACTTCTCGGGGATTAGGTTAGTCTTCTTGATGAATGCGAGATGACATGAACGAATGAGATGCACCCGTATCAAATAAGACAAATGCGAGAAATAGAAGCGACTAACAATGTACACCTAATCACTTCATGGCTTGGATCTGCTCGGCCACCGGAAATACTGAAAACTCTACCGGAGGGAGGAGCGGGGAGCACTCTTCACCAGCTGGGCGGGCTGCTGGGGCGGGCCGCCCGGACGAGCACGAGCAAAATGACCAGCTTGCTTGCGGTAGAAGCAAACGGGATTGCTTTGGATCCAACGGGGGTGGCTGCAACGAGAGGGCTTCGAACAAAAGGCCTTGCACTTGCACTTGCACTTGCACTTGCCTTGCTGGTGGTCGGTTTCCGCCATCTTTGTCTAAAGCGGCCGGGCTGCTGAAAACCCGTGTTCGACCTACACTCTTAGCACGAAAGGTAGGAGTGGGGGTAGGGTGTAGGTCTCACAAAACGACGGTCATTACGATCCACCAAACCAGAATTCCTTGATGCCCGGGCTTTTGCACACGAGCACTTTCCTTCTCTGTTTCTTCCAACTTCTTCGAGTTACTGCACCACTTGAGCATAGCTCACTATAGGCTGGGCTTGTGAGGTAAGCTTTAATGGCGGGCGCGGTCCTTTGAAGAACTTCTTTGCTTTCGCGAGGTCATCCTTGGGAGAATGCGGAGCAAAGAAATGAAGCTCCTCGAACTTCTGTTGGTACTCCAACACGGACGAGTTCCTTGAGTCGAGAATCATGAACTCGGCTTCCTTCGCATCTTTCACCGCCTCGGGAAAGTAGTTCATACAAAAAGCCTCTTTGAATAACTCCCAAGTTACAACTCCTGCATGCAAACCTTCCAAAAGCAGGCCGGGTGGAGATCCACCATGCATCGGCTTCTTGTTGCAACCCATTCGGCAAACAAAATCTTCGAGCTTCCGAGCATTGCGGATGTCGGAAAGCCTTCTCCAACTCACGAAGCCACTTGTTAGGAAACAAGGGGTCCTTGGTAACTCCGGTGAAAGTGGGTACTTGCATCTTGAGAAAACTCTCCATCGGGCGAGTATGAGGAGTTCAGCTAAACCTCCCGCATTCGGGGCTGCGGCATGAGGATTCACATTAGCACCAGCCCGGGTCTCATTATGCGAGTCATGAAACCCACCAACATCTGGTTGAATTGAGCTGCTTCTGCTGCTGCATCATATTGCCCATAATATTGGCAATATCTCGAAAACTTCCAACATTCGGGGCACCGGGTATCTCATGAGTACCACTGATCAACATTTGGTATCTCACCACCTCCATGAGGTACTTCACCACCTCCCTGAGGTATTTCACCACCTCCATGACCCTTTGGATTCACCACGCCCACTTCTCGGAGTAACCATTACGCAAAACCAAGAACATCAAAATACCGAATTTCGAAGATTCAACATAAACCACAAGTCCAAATGATTTGAAAACTTAAATCATGCTCAAATATATCCATATAGTCATCAAACAATATTCCATAAGGCAAAAATCACATTTTCCAAAAATTCAACAGCAATTGAGGTCTCTGTGACCATTGGTCGAGTGATTGGTCGGCCGACCCGGTCGACCAATGAGTCGACCAATGCAGACAGAATGCGAAAATTCGCATTATAAGCCTCATTTTCACATTCCAACCTCATTCTAACTTCTTCCAAAGGTGAGAGAGCCCTAGGGAAAGTCTCCAAGAGTTCTCACAAGTGTTCTTGAGGTGATTTAGTGCTTCAACCACAACACCACAACACACAATCTTCACAAACAAGGTAAATCTCTTATTCTTTCTTCCATTTTCATCTTCTCATGCTTGCATTTCAATAAAACCATGCTTTACTTGTATCCAATGCTAGAAATCATGCTTAGGAATGCTTAGAAACATATTCCCTAGGTTTTAAACACAATGCCATGCATAGACAACAAGTTTTAACATAATGGTGTTCATCTCGCAAAGTTTTATACCGAAATCGATATCTTTAGAAAAATTCCGTTTTCTCTCAAACCGCTTGAAATTTTCGCACGAGATCAAATGCTACATGCTCAAGATGACATTATAGATAGGTCCATACAATTTGATTAAACCAATTTCAACTTTTTAAAAATCCAATTTTGACCTAAATTGCAAAATCCCCAAATTTCCTTCTTGCTGAATTTTTCGCTTTAATCCAAGTTTTCGATCGATTTTCATCAAACAAACTTCATAGACATGAAATTCCAAGTATTGCGCACATGCTAGTATGTTCAAATCAAATTTCCCCCAAATTTGAAATTTTCCGAAAAATTACGAAAATACCCTTTTGGCTCAAATCTTAAGATAGCACTAACTGGAATTGTCTCTTGTCTCTTTCACAGATACACTATGCGAGAGGGGAGGGCGAGGACGAGGTAGAGGTCGTGGTCGCATTGTAGGTGCTCTTAGGGGCGGAGGTCGGGTTCCTTCGAGCCTAGACGGGAGGTTAGGAGACCGGACATGTTTGACACACCTCGGGCCGAGTTCTGTACGAGGCCTACTTCGGTTCTTGCAATATCGAGATGGGACGTCTACTTCACTTACGCCAGCTCGAGCCTTTAGGATTCGGCGAGAGGTTCGACACATTGCGGTGGACTCATCTCTTCACCGAGGATCTGCCGGTATACCGGAACTAGTGAGGTTGTTCTTCGGCAACCTTACTTACACGAGGAGGCTCGAGGCCAAGGACATCCACTTAGACTTGTCCTCGGGAGCGGGGGTCTTCCCGGACTCGGATTCGCTTCTCTACCCGGACAACGGCTGAGATCTTGCGGGTTCCTTACTATCCACGGCGGTGTGTGTGGATACTGCGGGAGCGGATCTGGACAGCCATCGATGCCGTACGAGCTACGCGAGATATGCTCTACGCTATGGGATAGCCGTCGATGCTTCACTCCGTGGACCAGCGGACGGATGACGGATTCTGCACGGATTATCGGTCGCATAGTCGGCCGAAACATTATGCCGAAAGCCGGACATCACCATCGGGTCACGGTGATGGAGGCCTTAGTCATCTACCGCATCTACATGGGCTTCGAGATCGATCTCTCCTACATCATTCAGCGGGTCATGCTTTGGACTTAGTTCTGCGGCCTAGCATGCGGAACCTTTGCTATGGGAGGCTACGACTTTGATCTTCGGGCATTTCGGGGTGAGTTTCGAGGATACACCGGTGGACACTGGTTCACGGGGATACTCTATTGGGACTCGGACCATTCGTCGGATGAGACTACGGCGATCGGAGAGATCTCCTGGTCCGGAGGGTGAGGATGATGATGAATCGGAGGATGAGGATCGGGGGTCGGAGGATGGAGGAGAGGATATCGGTCTCGATAGTGATGATCGGGCCGGAGATGATGCGAGATATGCACGAGGCTGAGCACTGTGCATCACGAGTTTCCTTCATCACACTTCGAGGCGGGTGGCCCTTCACATGCGGTTCCGGAGACTTCGGATCTTGGAGCACGGATGAGATCGATGACTTCCATGCTAGAGAGGATGGAGGTCGGACGGGAGCAGATGTACGAGAGGATGGAGTCACGACGGGATAGGATAGAGCATCGGGTGACTCGGCTAGCGGAGGAGTTCGAGCATACGAGAGATCGAGAGAGATCACCTAGATAGACTGTACCTTAGGATTTCCATTTATGCATTTCGGATGTAATCGTTGTAAAAAAACCTTTGAAATTAATGAAGTTCATTTTGTTTCCCTTAATTATTGTATATTATGCACTTTTCTTTTCCTTGCATTAGTGACATTTGTTCAAGTATAATTATGGTATGTTATTCGGAAATGTTGCGTTATGCTTCAAAGGTCAAGTTTCTAATTCGGTGTTCTATCATTCACTTCTAAGAGTAGAAGAGTCATTTCGGATCAATGACTCGGGAATGTTCGAGTTGTTGTCTTTTGTGGTTAGGATCTCCTCGAACCTTGGGCTCCGATACCAATCTGTCACGCCCTCCCGGCCCGGTACCCTATCCGGCATGCCCGAGAGTGTGATCCACGGCCCGAAGATCGGGTATCGAGTGATCAACCTCCCACATAAACAATAACATAATCATGAACAATCATAATAAAAGTGCGGAAGATAAACCATAGATCCAATAAAGAAAGAATGAATCATAAATGAATCGAATAATAGATATAATCGAGTGTCAAACGGATAAGTAAAGTGAGGCAAAAATCCCACTTTACAACCAGCGGAAAAAGTAGCTCTAAAAGAATAAACTAGACAAAATCTAATCCCAGTAGCAAGTACATTGGGTAACTAAATTGTTCTCCACTTTATAGACAACATCCTTATAAGTGTAAATCTCATAAATGGCACAAGGACGCTTCCACTCAATGGTCGGACTAAGCATCGTACGGAGCATAACCACTCGCGGGATCTTGAGTAATTGTGGTAACCGCAATCACCTTCTCGGAGATATGCCTCTTCGCCTTGCGCTTCTTCATAGGGACCGTCATAATACTCGGTACACTGCGGGATAGTCTAACAAACATTGTACAATAAAGGAATGAGTTTCAAAGAAACTCGGTAAGGCGATTAAAATCCATAATAACATAAATGGCGGGATTCCAGAACAATCATAAATGCAATATGATATGAGACAAGCAATGAATGAATGAATCTAACTCTATGTATGCTTTGGTCTCTATTGGCGGACATGCTTTAAGTCATAGCACCGTACTTCTTTAGGAAAGTCCACTCACATCCTCAACCATTTAAGATATCTTGGATTCTCTCACGGATCATTTCACCGGTCTTGAGCAGCCGATTGGTAATGGGTCCTTCATCCCTCGGGACAAACCTTGGCGGGGGTTAAGTCAACACACTCTCTCACAACCATTTGGTATAAGTATCTTGGCGCATGTCGGGGGTAAAACCTAGCCAAATGCAAGTCTTCTACTTAGTTACATCAAGTCAGATCCGAGATACTTCCATTCCTCGTCCCCGACGATCCTTTCCGGTATCCTTCACACTAGAGTCCTCATAGTCCCCCGACTACGGACTCATCAACCCTATTGATCATCCACATATGGTAAACGGGAAGCTCTCACGTCCTCTCACGGGTTGGTTACCGGTCTTAAGCGCCCGTGAGCCCAAGTCTAACCATATGCAACCCTACCAATAAATGGCCCCCACAATGTGATTCTTGTCCTCTCACGGGTTGGTTACCGGTCTTGAGCGCCCATGAATCCCCATTGCTACCACGGGTCGTTCGGTCTCAATACCCCTCCGATTAGGGTCGACATAACAGGACATCCTAGCCAAACACTACTAGACAATCCTAGATATGTCATCCAACGGTTTAGGAAGGTGTCCGAGAGGGCATCTCCGGAAACATCCCATAATATTCCCGTAGTAGTCCAAGGACAGAAGTGTCAAAAGGACACCTCTCCTTTCCAAACCATACTTAAGCATACACATGCATCAATTCATATCATCACATATATGGTAACTTCATATATGGAAAGAAATCAATAATTACAATCACTTGTATAACATTGGTAAGTAAATCATACATGAATCAATTCAATATGAATAAGTAATGCTACTGTAATCAAAGTTATGCAACAGTAGTATATCATTGTAAGAATCTAATTTAGGAATCATATCTATGATATTCAAATATAGAAACTAGATTCATGCTATCTATGTAATTAAGGAAATAACCATCCTTACCTTTTATAACTCGCAAAGGAATCCTAAGAAATCAAGTAAGATCTTGGCAAACTTGAGAAGAAGGTCCTAAACAAGTATATACAACATATTAGGAAAGATCCCTAACAGAAAAGATACCAAAACATCCAACACAGACCAATTCGGAGTTCTGTACTCATTGGTCGAGTGGATTGGTCGATGCCCAATCGACCAATCGATCGACCAATGCGGACGATAGCCTAAAAAAACAGAGTTTTAAGATATGAAATCCGAATTTGGTGGTTCAAAAGGGTACTAATCAAGGGGTAAACTACATCAGCGGTATTCCAACATATAGGGGACCTCAAAACACCAATCAAATCAAGATATCAAGATCCAAATTAGGAAACAAAAAGTTACCATAATTAGATCAACCATGGATCTTGATGAATTCGAAATAGAAATCAAAGACAAGAACAATAGGAGGATGGATCATTGCTTCAGGTAATGGTATCATGAAAACATACTTAGATCTTCAAGGAACAAGGCTTAGAAGCATAAATCTAAATAAGGAAATAAAACCTACCATATATGTAACTATCATGCTTCATGAAGAACACATAGTATGGTAGAAGAGAACAACTAGAAATTGATAGATTATGGATCATGGAAGGAAAACACAATAATTAACTACTAACATGATCAATCATAGAAGATCCAAAGAGATCAGAATTCAAATCAGATGTTTAACAAGATTAGATCATGGTTTGATCATGATTCCTTCAAAAGCTTGCAATGATCATGGTTAAGATCATTGTTCTAGCCTCAAATCCTTAGGATGATCATGAGAACATGTTCAGAGATGTTTGCAACAGAGAATGCAGCATCTCTTCTACTGTCTCAACTCAAAAGGAAAGAAAAACAAAGATGGAGGAGAAGAAGAGAGAGTAGACATACCTTTTGATGCAAAAGAAGAGTTTCGACGAAGATCCGTCAAGAAAACACCAAGGATGCAAGGGAGATGACTTGCGAGAGGTCTTTGGTTCGTTCCGAGAGGTTTGGAGGCAGCAAATACGAAGTGGACTCGAGATTGGACTTAAATAGAGCAAGAACAACCTAATTGCCAAAGACAACACTCATTGGTCGAGTGGATTGGTCGGCTGCCCAGTCGACCAATCGGTCGACCAATCTTGACGACAACAAGACCAAAACAGGGAATTGAAGGCCCAGATCAAATCCAATCCTAAAGGGGTTTTGCACACAAGTCAAGTGACTTACCTAATAGGTAGAAATGCCTTCAAACCAAGATAGAGAGCACTCCAAGTCCATCAACTAATCCGATCTTCATCAAGATTCAGTTTCCATAAATAGAACTTCATCATCAACTTTCATGGATTCAAAGCCAGACACCAAGTCCTCTACTGGGATGGCCCAAAGCTGACTTCTTACTTTACTTCGGGTCACTGGACCTACAAATAACAAGGTTTCTGGGTCAAGGTTAGGGCTGGGTTTTACAGGGATTCTTAGTGAGGTGGAGCTATGGCATATGAGATTGGGTCATATAAGTAGTAAGGGGCTTGGACACTTGTATAAAAGTGGTCAGATAAGTCTTAAGAAATTTAGCCCTTTGACTTTTTGTGATGTGTGTGCCATGGGTAAGCTCCATAAGACTAAATTCCCTCATTCTTCATATAAAACCTCTTATGTGCTTGAATATATACATTCTGATTTGTGGGGAAGTCCACATGTACCTTTATCTCTTTTTGGTGCCCAATATTTCTTGTCTATTATTGATGATTACTCTAGAAAGACATGGTTGTATTTTCTTAGGGATAAATCAGTTGTCTTTGATAAGTTCCTAGAGTGGAAAGTATTGGTTGAAAATCAAACTGAAAAGAAAATCAAGAAACTTAGAGCCGATAATGGTCTTGAATTTGTGAATGAAAAGTTTCGATTTTTTGTAAGGAACATGGTATTACTAGACATAGAACATGCACATATACTCCTCGGCGAGAATGGAGTGGGTGAGAGGATGAATAGGACAATCATGGATAGGGTTAGATGCATGTTGATTGAATCGGGCCTAAGTAAGAAATTGGGCTGAAGGCTAGTGCGGCTTGTTATGTCATTAATAAATCTTCTTGTTCCTCTGTTGATTTTGAAACACCTGATTTTAGGTGGAGTAAAGTGCATACTGATTACAATTTGTTGAAACCTTTTGGTTGTGTTTGTTTTGTTCATCAAAACAAGGGTAAACTTGAGCCTAGGAGTAGGAAGTGTATCTTCCTAGGGTATCCTTTAGGAGTTAAAGGATATAGGCTTTGGTGTTTACAAGATAAGAAAATTGTAATTAGTAGAGATGTTAAATTCAATGAACTTGAATTTCTGAAAATTGATTCATCAAGTGTTAGACCTAATTCCAATGATCTAGACAAGGCTATATTTGAGGTGGAGTTAGGGGATAAGTTTAAAACTGTGGTTGATGAATCTGATCCTAAGATTGAGGATGATGATTTGGAAGTTGGAAGTGATTCTTTTGATGTTAAAGAAGAGCTTAAAGATGAGGATCCTTTAGATGGTTATTTGTTGGCAAGAGATAGGTCTAGAAGAGAGATAAAGAGACCTTCTAGATATGCTAATATGTGTGAATCTAATGGGAGTCCAAATATGATTTCTTATGCTTTAAATGTAGCTGACCAACTTGAGGGATGTGAGCCTAGAACCTATAAAGAGTCTCTTGGATGTGGGGATAGCAAGCTTTGGCTTGTTGCCATGAAAGATGAGATGGAATCTTTAATGAAAAATCAGACTTGGACTCTTGTAGATAGACCCAAAGGAAAGAAACTAATTGGTTGTAAGTGGGTTTATAAATTTAAGGCTGGTATTCCTGGTGTTGAACAACCAAGGTATAAGGCAAGATTAGTAGCTAAGGGGTATTCCCAAATTGAGGGAATTGATTATAATGAAGTGTTTTCACCTGTTGTGAAACATACTTCTATTAAAGTGCTTCTTGCCCTTGCTGCTCTCTTTGATCTTGAACTTGAACAACTAGATGTGAAAACTGCATTCTTGAATGGTAAGTTAGATGAGCATATTTATATGGTTCAGCCTGAGGGCTTTGTTGTGAAGGGGAGTGAGACAAAGGTCTGTTTATTGTTTAGGTCATTGTATGGCTTGAAACAATCTCTTAGGCAATGGTATAAAAGATTTGATGAATTCATGCTTAAGAATGGTTACAAGAGAAGCTCCTATGATAGTTGTATTTATTATTGTAAGTTTAGCACTAATTCTTTCATTTATCTTTTACTTTATGTTGATGACATGCTTATTGCATCAAAGGATAAATCTCAGATTTGTAAGCTTAAGTCTATGTTGAAATCTAAGTTTGAAATGAAAGATTTAGAGGCTGCTAAAAGAATTCTTGGCATTGATATTCATAGAGATAGGCTTAGTGGTGTTTTGACCTTCTCTCAGGTTGGATATATTCATAAACTTGTTAACAAGTTTGGACATGACAATATTAGGACTGTTAATACTCCTCTTGGTGCTCATTTTAAGTTTAGAATGGATTCTAATGCTGCTGTAACTGATAGACCATATCAAGAATGTGTTGGTAGCCTCATGTATTCTATGGTTTGTTGTAGACCTGATATAGCATATTCTGTTGGTCTTGTTTGTAGATACATGAGTAGGCCATGTGATTCACATTGGGATGCAGTTATGTGGTTGTTGAGATATTTGAAAAATTCTGCATCTTATAAAATTGTTCATGATAACTCTTGTGTTGATAAGCTAGACATTGTTGGATTTTGTGACTCTGATTTTGCCTCTGATTTGGACAAGAGAAGGTCCATTACTGAATATTTATTTACTCTTGGTGGGAATCTAGTGAGTTGGAAGTCCACACTCCAACATGTGGTGGCACTTTCAACCACTGAGGCTGAGTACATTGCCTTGTCTGAGGCTGTGAAGGAATGCATGTGGCTTAAGGGGCTTCTAGGGGAGCTTGGTTTTCATGAATTGCATTCTCTTGTTTATTGTGATTCCCAAAATGCTTTGTGTCTTGCTAAGAACAGTGTGTTTCATGAGAGAACAAAGCATGTTGATGTAAAATTGCATTTCATTAGAGATATAATTGCTAAGGGTTTAATTGATATATGTAAGATAGATACTTCTATTAACCCTGCTGATATAATGACTAAGGTTGTACCTGTTAATAAGTTTAAGTCTGCCTTAAACTCATTGAAATTATTATCTCTATAATTTGTTTTTTACATTGTTTTTTATGTTTGTTTGATGGGTTAATATTTACTCTCTAGTACATGCAATTATCAAAATAAGCAGAGTCAAGGTGGAGAATGTTGTTTGTAAAGGGTATTTCTGTCTTTTGGTTTAGTTTAGGACTGGGTGGTCTTATGTAAATGTTTCTAAGGGCAGCTTGGTCTTTACACAAGGATGTAAGTGTTATATCTATTGAGGTTGAGGAGAGAGGTAGCATTCGGTTCATTCATCTCATTTGTGATTTCTGAGTTTATTCCTCTCTGTTCTCTGCTCTCGGTTCTGCTATGGTTCTTGAGGTTCTGTTCTAGGGCTTAAAGGGATTCGGTGCTTGATCTTGCTACTGCTTCAAGAACTGTTGAAGCTTGGACTGCTTGAAGCTATCTTGCTTCTGAAGGTGTGAGTTCTCCTTGCTGTTGGTGTGCTCGTTAGCCTTGAAGAGAAGAGTGGTTGCTGCTGTGTAATCAGGTGCACATGTTCTGAGTTGCCTTCTTCTTCTTGATTAGTTCATGCTTGGGGTTCTTGTTGGGTAGATTGATTAGGTTGTAACCTCCTTCTCTACCTATTGGATGATTGCATGATTTGATGAGTTGTTAACTCATCCTTGGACGTAGGTCGATTGACCGAACCAAGTAAAAATACTTGTGTCTTGTCTCTTTCTTTCTTTCCTTGTTTCTTTGTATCTGTTCCGCTGCGTTTAAGGTTTATAATCCTTAACATGTTCGGTTACTAAGACTAACACCTAAGTGGCCGTATCCAAAACCCCACACCATATAAAAGAGAGAAGTTGAATTCGATGGATGGCTCAATTGATAAAAGATCAACGTTCCGCCAGAATTCGAATTCCCTAGAGGTCAGGAGTTCCCAGGGCAAAATATCACCACCCCAATTTCCCTATATATAAAAAGCGCATTTATTACAAAAAAAAAAAATATATATCACCACCCTACATGTCAGTTATTTAAAAAATATAAAATAAAAAAACTTTTAAATTACACAAATACCCCGGAGAATTAATCCTTTGTTTTGCTGAAGTTTTTTCTCTTCGTCTTCGAGGAGGCCTAGAGTCCGAAAGAACCTATGAACGAGGTGGAGCTTGTAGTCTTAGGGCGAGCAAAGCTACAACTGTTGTTTGAGTATTTGCAGTAGCTACACGAACAAGGTAAACACACACACACTCTTTTTTCTTCATCTGTCGGCTGGTTTGTTGAAACAGTTTAATCACCTTCAGCTTCCAACTTCCATTCTCTATTGCACATTCAACACTTCACTCTTTCTTGTGAGCTTTTGTTTGATCACTGGAGAAAGAGAGTTTTTTTCCAGATACCCTAAACTTCGAAATCTGAACCTAGCGTTGGTTTTTTTTGGCATGACGACAATGCCTAGAAGTTGCGTATTTCTTTGGCTTAGCACATTTAGTTCTTCAATTTTTCTTTTGTTTTCTTCTATTTAGGTTTTCAGTTTACTCTCTTTATCTAGTAGCAATTAGAATAATGAAACAATTTTTGAAAATTAATTGGTTATGGTTTTGATTCATATTTTTTGAACTTCTTGTGTTTATCTATCTTCTTTTTGGTGATACTGTTGTATCTGAGTTTAGTTGAATGATTTGTTTCAGTTGAGAGTCCATGGCCAATGACACGATGGATAAGCAAGGCGTGGTAGAAGGTGAGCAGGAAGAAGAAGAAATTCAGACCTTCGAGGAGCTTGGTTTGGACCCCCGCCTGGTTCGGGCACTGACAAAGAAGGGTATCACAAAGCCAACTCCGATTCAGCAAGTGGCCATACCGTTGATTTTGGTCAGTCTTATTGATTGCACTGTTTCATTGTATTCACTTTGCCAAGCTTCTTGTTCCCGTTCTAGCCTAGCCCGAGTGTTGTAGCTTCTTTGTTAAATTAATGTGGTTCTCGAAAACCTTACATTAAGGCTATCAGTGTCGAAGTGTGATGAACCCCATTACCATATTTTTCTAATGCTGACTTGATTTTATCTATTAGAGTTGTAGGTTGGATTTTGGGTTTTTATGCTTTTCTATTCTCTTCTTGTAAATGTTGTTATTTTTCACTGCCTGATGTTGTACAGGAAGGCAAGGATGTTGTTGCTCGGGCAAAAACTGGTTCTGGAAAGACATTTGCTTACCTCCTGCCTTTACTCCAGAAGCTCTTTTCGGACGTTGGTTCACCAAAAACTGCTCCGTGTGCTATGGTTCTTGTCCCTACCCGTGAACTGTGCCAACAGGCATGTTATACTCATACCTAGTGCTAAATGTTGGTTTCTGAAGAAACTCACCACTTGCCAGCCAGCTTTGAACTTCTTATTTTATTTTATTATCTTTTAATTTTTTTTTAGGTTTACTCTGAGGTACGGTCTCTCATCGAGTCCTGTAGAGTTCAACTGAAAGTTGTGCAGTTAACAAGCAGCATGCCCATTTCTGACTTGGTAAGTTGGTTTTTCTGTGCCCATGGTTTGAGATATTGAAATTGGTACCAGAATTGGTTGCCAAAGATGCTGATCCAAATCGGCAAGAAACTGCAGGAATTGGAAAAAAATTGTCCTAGTCTGCCAAAATCATGATTGGTCTTGGCCAATGCTGTTTCCAATTGTCCAATTCTGCCAATTTGGTCTGATTCTTTAAACATCGTGTTCCAATTCAACTTTTAGAGTTGTAAGCAGTTTTTGGAATAGGTGCTGCAAAATTATCTCAGGGCATAACGTGGTCTATGGTTATTGTGTTCTTGCTCCTAGCGTGCTGCATTGTCTGGGCCACCTGATGTTTTGATCTCCACACCCGCTTGCATTTCTACATGTATGTCAGGAGATGTCCTTCAAGGAAAGTCCCTTCAAGATTCGCTTTCAATCCTTATTCTGGATGAGGTACAAATGTACTCTCTCTCTCTCTCTTTCTCTCTCTCTCTCTTCCACATTTCATGATTAAAACTCTAAGTTAACCTGTATCAAAATAGTGGATCCCTTTGGAGTAGCATTTACTGCAATGGAAATCATTATGCTTCCAGATTTTATTTTCATATATTTTTTGCAACAAAAATCATTATGCTATCAGGGCATGTTTTCATATATTTATTGTTATGACAGTCTGAATGAGTGCATAGATATTAATGTAAAGCTCAACCTCAGTCTGGGAAAACCTCTGTGAGATCAATTGCCGCAAGGGTCAATAACATAAAAGAACAAGATTATATAGCTGAAATTTTGATTTCTGTGAATGGAGAACATAAAGGTCAAAGAAAGAAGAATAAAAAAGATATAGAAGTGGGGCTGATTGGGATGGTATGCTATCTCAGCCTTAGGTTGCTCACCTGTATCTATCTCAGTTGTTGAACACATATCTTTCTCAGACCTATCACTTGCATTTGAGCACTATAACTTCCATTAATTTACGTCTTAATTCAAGCACAACTGATGGGGCCTGTTTATAGCTTTGCCTTGGCTTCGCAAAAGAGAAAGTGTCAAATAAGATAAAAAACAATGAAAAGAGAAGGAAAAAACAGAAACTAAATCTAACTAAAAGGAAACAGAGGACTTTAATAGAAAATCCCAAAGGGTAGTTCAGTTGCCAAAGGTCAAAAAGTGCTAACCTTGTGCCAAAGGCTTCTGCCCAAGCAGAGTCTTTTTTTTTTTTTTGGGGGGGGGGTGGGAAGTTTTACGCCCCAGCCTTACTCCAACATTTTTTTTTTGCTGAGAGACTGTTTTGATGCCTTGACCTCTGGCTGCAATTGTGGTCCACTGACAATTGTGCTAAAGCTACAACTGTGGTCCACCAACCTCTGTTGGCAAAGGTGGATACCTCATAATTTAGAGGTCATGAGTTCAAACTTCAGTGGGACTATCTACCATATAAAAAATGACTGAAATAGAAACTTAAGAAAGTTAGATCTCTCTAGATAATTGTTAAGTCAACTTTCTAATGCTGAAATTATAAACTAGTACTAACTTGCTAAAATGAATTTAGAAACCATCTAATCTCCTATTACAGCCATATTGAAAATTAGAATAGAAACATGGTAAGCTGTCATAACTATACAAAAATAGGAATATAGCTTTCCATATCTTGTACTCACTGTAAGCTGCCCAATATGTGTTCCAAATCACTGTTTGCAAACAGTAGCTTCTATGGCTCTGTCGCAAATAAATTTATGTGTTGGTTTCTTCTATTTTTATTTTTCTTCTGGGCTGGCCTTGGTTGATAGTCCTTCGAACCACCAAAAACTTGGCGCATCCTCAGACCAGGATCTCTCCCACACCTGATGAATCCTACAACCTTGCTGGGCTGGTTTTGGGGCTTGTTCCTGGGGACCATATGGACTTGTGATCTACATCAGAAGCTAGGTCACCAGAAGGAAGAAGATGCATTGTTCTGCCTGTACACCATTATTGCACTAACAACTCAACTAACTGAAGTAAACTTTAACCCAACTAAGTAGGGCAGGGCTTGTACTTGTCACCATGTCAGGTCATAGGGTAGTGCATTTTTTTTCTTCCAGAGAATACCCCTAGCATAGGATTGAAAATGGGAAAATAGTGGATTATATTTACACATTTTTATTATATGCTTTTGGACTGAATCCCCCCCCCTTCTCATTGTAACTAATTCAGCATGCATCCAAATATCTCGATTAGATAATTTTTATTTTTTCATTGTGAGTAATTAAGTCATCATTCTGTGAGATTTATTTGCTTTTTCGAGTCTTAATATTCCAACCTTGTTGCTTTTGCAGTTCCTTTGGGATCTTTCCCTTACCATAGGATTCCCTTATTTTACTTCATTGGACTAAGAAAAGATTGATTCATATCTGTTTTCAGGCCGACCTTCTTTTGTCATATGGCTATGAAGACGATATAAAAGCACTCACTCCTTATATCCCTCGACGTTGTCAGTCACTTCTTATGTCTGCAACCTCAAGGTTTGTTGTATATATATCTACTTGACTTCTTCTTATTAAGCTTACTAGTTGTGCTATTATTTGACAACTGCCTGCAGTTTGTGTCATTCTGTTCTGCATATTAATGATGACAATTCCAACATGTAGCTCCTGTACAGCTGATCCCTGATATGTGCTGATTAAACTTTACTAATATGTTCAAATTTATAATTATTCAGGCATTACTCTCTGTCTCCCTCTCTCTCTCACACACACACACTCGCTTACTAGCACTACATGTGTGTCCTAATACATATTCCTTCACCTTCTCCCCCATAAGAAGAGAGTTAGAGAGAGGGGGGGGGGGTGGATTTGAAAACCTGAATTGGCAAATTCATTAGACTAAAGCAGTTTAGATAAGTTTATAGATTTCAACCAGATTGATTAGTCCTATGCTCTTACTTTCTTTCTTTACTCTATATATTAATTGAGTTTAAAACGCCTTTTTTTTTTAGGGGGGGGGGAGAAACTGTAGCATTCATAGGCTATTAGATTCATTTATAAGAGCATCCTGCAATTATTTGTTGTATTTCCTTTTTCTCAGTTCTCGAAAGGTTCATCTATGCATAATTTTTTTCTCTCTCCTTGAATGGCAGTGCTGATGTTGAGAAGTTAAAGAAGCTTGTTCTACACAACCCGTTCATTTTGACTCTACCAGAAATTGGAGATACCAAAGATGAGATTATCCCTAAAAATGTTCAGCAATTTTGGGTAAGATTTTCTGCCTGCTCAAGTAGACCCCCCCTCCTCTTCCACCCCCCCCCCCCCCCCCCAAAAAAAAAAAAAAAAAAAAACGCAGGGGTGGTTATTTGACCAACATCTGTGTGTTCATGAACTCAGCTCTTTTTTTGACCTATCTATAAAATAAAGGAGATATGGATATTTATTATCCCATTATTGTTTAATTAGGCCACTGCCTGCAGCATTAAGCAGTATAATTTATTAACAAAGCAACACCAAGCAAGAAACACAACCATTAAAAAATTGCATCTGTTTTCCTGTGCCCGTGGCATACGCTGGCCTTACTATTACCTCCCACTCTTATTTTCACTCAGAAAAAAGGGCAAAAAGAGGCTATGTAGAGAGGCCTCGTTGTTGAGCTGTATATAGCCTTCCACAATATAGTTATGATATGGCCATTAATCCTCTATGGAATATGTTATCAAGAAGAGAAGGAATTTCCACAAATATTATGAAATTTGACAAGAAAATAAAT
Source organism: Hakea prostrata (assembly GCF_041222555.1). Classification (NCBI taxonomy): domain Eukaryota; kingdom Viridiplantae; phylum Streptophyta; class Magnoliopsida; order Proteales; family Proteaceae; genus Hakea; species Hakea prostrata. Next base: position 10,433,475 of record NC_142604.1, on the reverse strand, counting down.
ATCACGATGAATATTTTCTGTTTGAAACCAACGCTTAAATTTCTAATATAGAAACTCCTCCATTCCCTTCCAAAATTATGCGAGCCTTAAATGGCCAAGGGAACCCCATTCACCTAGTGTGAATTAGCAAACCTAGGACCTATTATATAAAGTACGTTATGGAACACATTATCAGAGATTTTGAATGGGTTAGATCTCTGAAGATGTGCCTGTAGAATCAATTAAAAGGGTGAGCTGGTGCTGAAGTGGTTCTGCAGAAGCAGAGTCTTGGGGCATTAATTATTTTTGTATATTAAAATCTAAACAATAAGTCCTCATTTGTCCCAGGAAATTGGTATTTCCTGTTTTGGAGTCTTTGAAGTTCACCTAAATCAACTAGTACTAATTTCGCAAGCAGAAGCAGTTTGGTGATCTTGGCCGAAGAAGAATGTGTTTAATTCATTGGTCCGTAATTGTGTAAATAAATTTCTTCTAGGTTTGGTATTAGCAGGGATGTTTATTGAAAGTATTCAATCTGGATTTTGCTTGACCTGGGCAGGAATGTCTGAAGAAGAATAGCCATTGGATAGTTTACGGAGAGGTATAAGGAACTATCAATGCTCCTTAAGCCAAGGTAATGTATAAGTGGGGAAGAGTATTGAAGTTCCATTTGAAAATAGTCTTGATGTGGAAACCAGATTCTAACAAAATCCTATCCAATTTCTTCTGTAGTACAATTAAAATTTGCTTTACTTTACCAATGAGTTCCTTGGCAGAAAGGATCAGGGAGTAGAAAGGATATATGTTGCAGAAATACAAACTTGTTAGAAAAATAAAATAGAAGTAATCTCAAAGATTACGTATAAATTCCTTGGCAGAAATAACCAGGTAGAAGAATGGATCTATTTTGCAGAAATAAAAATTTGTTCGAAAAATAAACATAGAAACAATTGCAAACACTGTTATTTTGCTCTGTTCCCTGTTCAAATATATGATGATGGGATTGCAAGAATCTTGACCAAGTTTGAAAACTGGGCCAGATTATTTTCACCCATACTGGACACTTTAGGCTTTGTTATAGTTGTAAAAGCTAAAAAAACTTTCAGGTTTTTTATGTTTTCTTCAAAGTACATGACTGCCCTATCCAATTTTACAGTTTCCTTTTGTTGAAGTAAATATTACACATATGAGACTGGAATCATCAAGCTAGTGCTTGAGCACTATTGGCCATGCTTGATTAGTGCTCTTGATGTTTGGCTCATTGAAAGAGTCAACACTGTAACCAAGTATCTTTTTTTGGTTTGCTGCTGGTTTGGTTTTGAAAGTTTTGGTCGATACCTTTTTCAGTTAGTTGTCATGGTATCTAGACAAATCATCTTTAGACAGGATTTGGAATGCTGTCTATTTTGATGTTTCTTCTAGACTAATAGCTATTCCCCACTCCCCTATTGATGATACCCCAAGGAACAGGCTTATTGTTGTCTCCTGGGGTCTTAGTTCCTCTTTCCGGTCTCTTGCTTAAAGACCTTGTTCTCTTGTTTCCTTTTCTTTAATACAATTATTTATTCATCCAAAAAAAAAAAAAAAAGGTCTTAGAGGGAAAAAGATTGGGTGGGTTTGAAGATAACACCAACAAGGCAACTAGGCATTGTCAAAATGGAACTGGCAAACAATTTGCTAAAGATATGCCTGGATGCATAGGCTACAACTTGATTATGAAATTAGTCAGCCAACCCCTTTTAGTTGGGATAAGGCTGAGTTTTTGTTGTATAAAATAATTTATATGCCGTCTCCTTCATTCACAACAACCAAGCTATCATTTCCATAGAACTCGCACTATCAATGCTCACTCTGCCCAAAAAACCACAAACAGCAGATGGTATGAAGCATGGAACGATAATTCGTTCATCTCGCCCGGTTTGCTGCCCAGCGAACCGGGCGAAATGTCGGCGAGATTTCGCCAAGTTTTCGTTCAAATATCAAATTAAAAAATTAAAAATATTAAAAAGGTAAAACTCTTTTGACTTTTCTATACACGTTAACACAAATCCCATTTATACCAGCTTTCACGCAGCCCAAAACGATCAATTAATGCCAATACACAATCTACAGTAATAGTTAGTCTTCATCCAGTCATTCACGCAACCCTATCTTCTCTTTGGGGTTGCGTGCATCACTTGTATTTTATTCTTTCTCTCTTTCTATCTTCTTCTTCTTTCACTTTCCGGCGAAATTATCAGCGGTCGTCTTCTCTTTTCTTTTTCTTTCTCTTTCTTTCTTCTTCTTCTTTTCCTTTCCGGCGAAAATAGCAGTGGCTGGTACTGCTCGTCTTTTGTTTTTTTTCTTTCTCTTTCTTTCTTCTTCTTCTCCTTCTCCGTTCTGGCGAAAATAGCAACGGCTCCTTTAACGAACCGGCAATGATGAAGATAAATGGGTTTTGAATAAGATAAATAGGACTCCTACGGTCCTACCCACCTCAGACTCTCAAAGCACAAAGCAAAAAGCTAAGAAGATCGTCAACAGAAGAAAAAAAAAAGAAAAGGGGTTTAGAAATTTCGCCGGAAAATCGACAGTTTCGCCGGAAATCGCAGTTTTGCCGGAAATGTTGAACATTTCGGTTTCGATGGGTTTTTTATTTTGCCCATTGGCGAAACTGCCGAAATTACGTTCCATGGTCTGAAGCACAGAACCTGTGGAAGGTTGAACTGAAATAAAAAGTCCCCATCACATGAATCTTCTAAAAATGAGTATCCGAATGTCAAACCCTCAAGGAAAAAATTGTAGAAATAGTTTCTCGGTAAAATTTGATCTTTGATATGGGCATTAACGTGTCTGTGGCAGTGTCTGTGTGTGCGCATCCCTGTAGTTTAATATATTGATTAGAGATATATGGTCGTCGTTGACTAGAGACAGTAGTATTCTTATTGAAGAGGAAATGTTCTTTATGGGGACATGATTGCCCCTTTCTGACAAAAAAGTTATTTTTTGTAGTTTTAATTATCAAATTTCAAGATTTGATTGAGTTCACATATCTATTCTTCCTTTTTCTTTGGCGTGCCAGCTTTTTTAAGTTTTTCTTTGTCTTTTTTTTTGGAAGTAGATATTTCTTATCCTTGGTCATTAGATGTCAAATAACTTTACTCTGCGAGCCTCTATGCTAAACGCCACCCCCCCCCCCCCAAAAGAAAAAAAAAAAAAAAAACACCCCACCCACCCACACACAGAAGTTGCTCTATTTCTAATTAAATGTTTTATTCAGATTTCATGCAGTGCTCGAGACAAACAACTTCAGATCCTTGCTCTCTTGAAACTGGAACTTGTTCAAAAAAAAGTTCTGATTTTTGTCAATACAATTGACATGGCTTTCAGATTGAGACTTTTCCTTGAGCAGGTACAGTAACATCTACTGCAGCATGAGTATCTGGATTGAGCTGCACTTGTCCCTTTTGTCCTTCCGGGTATACACAGACTTGATGGGACTTAATGTGACGGTGTCCTCATTTTACTATAGCTCTAGTTACTAAAAATTAGTTTTAGCAAATTACATGTAACCCCCTGGTTCTAATGCTATTACATGTGTGGCCCCTGGAAATTGATCTAATTGCATGCGCCCCCTTGTGATTTGCTTAGGGTACAAATAGTCCCGTTTAACTTTTACGTGATAGTTTTTGAACAAATATTTGAAATGGCTATGTTACCCTTTTAAGGTGTAAAATATGGCCATTTTGCTCCCTTTTATTTCTCTCTCTCTCTCTTTTCTTCCCTTTTTTGGTTGTTCCTCTTTCTGCGATGATTTACTTCATGCTCCTCTTCTGCTTTGCATCTCATCACTGGAGAGAAGAATGACCAGAACGAAAGCATATTATAAGGACGTGCATGTAAGTAGGCCAATTTCTTAGGGATACATGTAATTGGGCCTAAAACCAGGGGGATTGCATGAGATTTGCTCTTTGTTTTATGCTTATAATTAATGAATCCATCATACACCTGTGGCTGATCTAAGTTGAACAGTTCAGAAAGATTCCTTGTGCAGTATTTTATTTGTATACCACTCAAATTTAGTTTTTCGTTTTTAACCTTTGATTGATTGCTGAGACTGAAATTCTGCATTGTGACAGTTTGGAATCAGATCTGCTGTTTTAAATGGTGAGTTGCCACAGAATTCACGTCTCCATATCCTTGAGGTATGTCTTGTGCTTGTTTATCCTGTTCTTGACTGGTGACTTAAAATAATGGGTTTAGCCTACATTGTTTTGTATCAAAGCAGAAGGTCTTAAACCTCAGCCAGATAGTTCTCCCCATGTTTTCAATGACCTAATGGAAGCTTGTCTATGCTAGATATGGGATGATGATTGCAAGATTAAAAAAAAGGGGTCTTGACAATCTAAAACTCTGTTTCAAGTCCTGTTTTTGTCAGGCCAAACGAAGACATGCAGGATCTCAGTTTGAGATTTTAGCACTTGCTTTTGTTTCGTTTAGGCCTCAACTGAGACTACTTGGTGATCTTGTTATGTTTTGACATATATTTAGATTAGTGTGCATCATTAGTTATAGTGGATATGAGTGTTGTAACTAAGTAGTTTCTTGAAGAAGGTATTGTCTACTTTCTAATGACTATGATGGTGCTTGGTGTCAACCATTTTCTTCTCCAAAGCACATCATCAAGGTAGGTAGTTGATGCTGGGAAACAGAGGGTAAAATTGGTGGTGATAAAAATATGCTTTCTAATGTAGGAGAAACCCTAGAAACTAGGGGACCTACAAAGTGGGCTACTAGACTCTTAGAATTAAACACCTATTCTTGACAGATAGTAAAGAAAGGAATTTGCAGCACTTGAAATCTGATTAATCATGCATGTAAAACAGCTAAAGTAGATAAATAAACACAATAAGTCTTACTGGTAAGCACAACTAAACAAGAATCAATAGGGAAACAAGGGGATGGGGATCTTGACACCATAACACTAAATTGAATGCAAGGGTATTAAGAAACTTAAAGAAAAATAGAGGTGTCCTAGTCAATATCAGATTTCTAACAAGGAATTCAACAACTAACAATGTAAAAAGAGTCTTGGGAAGTTTTTGTTTTAAACAAAACTACTGTCAAAGAATAAATGAGAAATATTTTGGGAGAGAAAATGTTACCTACTAATCCTGGTTGCAAAATAGGGGTTAGAAAGCACTTAGGAACAGAAATAAGAGAAAGAAAAAATATTTTGAAATAGTGGGGAATCCTCGGAAAGGAGAAAATAATATTTTGAAGTAATGGCGTATCCTAGGAAAGAGAGTAGGTGATAAGAGAAAGGGAGAGAAAGAAAAGAAACAAAAAGAAGGGAAAGGAGACTAACAAAAGACAACTAGACTAACAAAGAAGGAAGAAAAGAAAAGAAGGTTTTTTTATTTTGCCAGAAAAACAGAACCGTGGGGTTTGGGGAAGAAGAAGAAGATTTCTAGGAAAGAAACTAGGTCTTTTTTGAGAAAAAAAAGGGTAGATCTTTGTAGAGGAGAGCAAGGGGAAGTTTTCTAGTGGGAAACAAGGGTGAAAGGAGGAGAGAAAGCTTACCTGGAGAGAGGGGGAAGAACTAGTACTGCCAGGAGAGAGACAAAGAAAGAGAGCAGCGTGAGCTTCTTTTGTAATTCTTTTTTTCATTGATTGATTGCCAAAAACGAATTTGATACAAGGTTTAAATAAAAAATTGATTCCTCACAACCCTACATGTTTAATTTCCAAAATAACCCCAACTTAAGTTGTAAATATAACCCAAACTCAAAATAACTCAAAATTAGGCCAAAATAGACTCTAGGCCTAGCCCATAAAGACTCAAACATGAAATTAAAATATTTCAATAGTAAACTACTACCCAACCCACTAAGACTAAGGAAAATAACATGACAAACTGCCTATGAGCAGTGTTTCTCATCGAACCGTAGGATCCTAGCAATTTGATAACCTCCGAACGCATCATCGATCCACATAGATGTTGTCGTGGGATGATTTCTACGTCGGCGTCGCCGGTAAACTCGGGCTGCTCACTGATGTCCTCATAAACTCTTCCCGACTTTGAAGAATTCACCTCCGGTGAATAAAGGCTCTGGTAGTACTCTAGCATGTTTGGGTCAAGTCGGTGTAGTTCCGCCATCGTGATCCAAGTGCTGTCGATCTCAGGATGTCCCCACCACTTAACTAGGAATTCTATGTAACCTCCCTCTTTTGTAGTTGTAACTCTCTCATCAAGGATCTCTTTAACTGTCTCAACTCTGTTGTGAAATTTAGGCATAGGTGGTACTGAAGTAGTAGGGAGTGAAGGGGTCTTACCAGCAGGGTCATCAAAAACGAAGGGAAGGGTGTCAAGGTCATCTAGATAGAAAGATGCAGTAGTAGGAGTGCCATGGAAAAGGACAAGGTCCTCCACATTGAAAATATTGCTGGTCCTCATGTTAGTTGGCAGATTAAGAACATAGGCATTAGCTCCTATTTTCTTCAGAATCTCGAATGGTCCTGCACTACGAGCATGTAGCTTGCTTGCTTTACCTTTAGTAAAACGCTGCGGTCTGATCCTTACCATCACCATATCTCCTTCTTGAAACTCTTGCAGTCGTCGATGCACATTAGCTTTGGACTTATATTGATCATTACTAAGTGTTATTCGCTGTCTTATACTTGCATGTAAATCAGATATGTGCTGCGCAAAAGACTCGGCTTATGGGGAAGTCCTAAAGCTAGACACAGCTGGAATAAGATCTATAGGAGCCTTGGGCTGATATCCTAGACAAACCTCAAAAGGTGACAGACCAGTGGTTTAGTTCTTAGAGCTATTATAGGCAAACTCGGCTTGGGTAAGGACCCGATCCCAATTGGTAAGGTACTCTCCTATAAGGCAACACAACAAGTTCCCTAGACTTCTATTAACAACCTCGGTTTGACCATCGGTTTGGGGGTGAAATGCAGAAGAGAAACGGAGTTTGGTTCCCATCATTCTCCATAAAGTCCGCCAAAAGTGACTAGTGAACTTAACATCCCTATCGAACACTATGGTATTAGGCAACCCATGGTACTTGACGACCTCATGGAAGAAGAGTTTAGCCACAATTGATGCATCGCATGTCTTAGAATAGGGAATGAAATGAGCCATCTTTTAGAAACGGTCTACTACTACAAATACGGAATCATGACCTCTCAAAGTCCTAGGAAGGCCAAGCACAAAGTCCATACTAAGGTCTTGCCACGGAGCATGTGGTACAGGCAAAGGAGTGTACAACCCTGTGTTTTGTTTTTGTTGCTTAGCAGTTTGATATGTCTTACATTGACTCACTACCCTAGCAACATCTCTTTTGAGTCCTGGCCAGTAAATCGGTCCTCTACTAGGCTAATCGTCTTATCTCGACCAAAGTGACCAGCAACTCCCCCAGCATGCAATTCCCAGATCAAGAAATCTCGAAGTGAGGTCTTGGGGAATGCATAGTTTGGTTTCTTTAAAAAGGAAACCATCTCTCATAAGGTAGTCTATGTAGATAATAGGAGGATCTCCACTGAGGGAAGTGAATACCTCACTAAAATCAGGGCAAGTGGGGTATTGGCCCTTGATTCGCTCAAATCCTATAACCTCAACACTCATTGTTTGAAGTACCACATTGGCCCGACTTGTAGCATTTGTGTGGCGGTGGTATATATTAACCCGGCTTAATGCATCAGCAGCAGTATTTTCAACACCAGGTCGATGTTTGAATACAAAGGTGTACTTTTGTAGAAATTCGACCACTTGGCATGCCTCTGATTTAGCTTCTTTTGGGCACTCAAGTATTTTAGGGCCTAGTGATCAGAATATAACACAAATTCTTGCGGTAAAAGATAATCGCGCCAATAGCGCAAGGCTTGGACAACCGCATAGAACTCTTTGTCATAAGTGGAATAGCGTTGCTTGGCTTCATTAAGCTTCTCACTAAAGTATGCAATAGGATGTCCTTCTTGACTAAGTACACCACCTATCCCAATGCTAGATGCATCACAATTAACTTCGAAGACTTTAGAGAAGTCTGGAAGGCGTAGGACCGGAGCCTCTGTTATTTAACTTCTTAATCTCTTTAAAAGCCTTCTCAGCACTTTTAGTCCATTGAAACTCCTTTTTCATGCAATCTGTGATAGGAGACATAATGGTACTAAACCGGTCGATAAACCTCCTATAAAAGGTGGCTAGGCCATGGAAGCTTCGCACCTTATGGATGTTAGTCAGTTCTGGCCACTCAACAATGGCTCTCACTTTCTCAGGATCAGCAGATACTCCCTGGGCTGACACAATAAATCCTAAGAAATTGACTTGATCACTCATAAATGTGCACTTCTTGAGATTGGCATACAAATTTTCTTGTTGAAGCACTTGGAAAACTTGACGCAAGTGATCTAAGCGGGAAGACGGGGTTTTACCATAGATGAGGATGTCATCAAAGTAAACCACTAAAAATTTGCCATTGAATGGTTGTAGCACCTGATTCATTATTCTCATAAACGTGCTATGTGCGTTAGTTAAGCCAAAAGGCATAACTAACCATTCAAAGAGGCCATCATTTGTCTTAAAGGCCGTCTTCCATTCATCCCCAGGTCTAACCCTAATCTGGTGGTACCCGCTCTTCAGATCAATCTTGGAAAAGATTAATGAACCAGCCATCATATCTAGCATGCCATCAAGCCTAGGTATGGGAAACCTATACTTAATGGTGATGTTATTAATGGCTCGACTATCTACACACATACCCCAAGTACCATCCTTCTTTGGCGTGAGTAGGGCAGGTACTGCACAAGGGCTAAGACTCTCCCTAATAAATCCCTTTTGAAGCAATTCATCTACTTGCCGCTTCAACTCAGTGTGTTCTTTGGGATTTATGCGATAATGGGGCAAGTTTGGCAATGAGGACCCCGGGACTAAATCAATTACGTGCTCGACATCACGCATAGGTGGTAATTCATCTGATAGGTCCTCGGGAAACAACTGCCGAAACTCCTCTAATAAAGGTTGCACTTTTCTTGGAACATTAACAAATTTGTCTGATGTGTGATGTGTATCTGGATTACTTTGCGAGGCAACTAGAGCATAAACAACTCTTGACTCTTTACACTCAACTTCAAATTCTTGCTGATTTAGTATGCCAAGTGTTTTAGAACAAGTTTGTTTGATAGTACTGCCTTTATGCTCCACAACCTTAAACTCTTTTGGGGCGCTAGGGGTCAGTCAGATCTTTTTCCCTTTATATTCAAAGATACAAATGTTAGATTTCCCATAGGTACTGACATCCCTATCATATAACCATGGTCTCCCTAAAATGATGTGAGCAACATCCATCTCCAGGACATCACACCACACTCTATCCTCATAACCAGCAAAATGTCGGGGAACTAAACACCTAAGGGTTACAGGGATAGTAGACTGGTCGACCCAAGCAACCTTGTATGGTTTGGGGTGAGCCTCTGGTTTGAGCCCCATTCTGGATACAACACTTTGAGCAACTACATTCATGCAGCTACCACTATCTATGGCGACTCGGCAGTTCTTACCTTGATGGCAAGTGTAGGTAATAAAAATATTAGTCTGTCGCCAATCATCTTTGGGTTGTGATACCATACAACGCACAACTCCAAGCTTAGACCCATATACCATATCAAGATCCTCATCAGATATGCCCTCATCTGGTCTATGGTCTTCATACTCAGGCTCTTGATCGTCATCCTGATCTAAATCCACATGGTCTTGCCCTCCAACATAAAGGTTTCTGTTGGGGCATTCCCTAGCAACATGTCCAAATCCTTGGCATTTGAAACACTGGAGCTGGCCAGCTTTCATGGGGGGAATTCCCAAAATGCCTTTACCCTTGTTATCAATTGGGTGTTGTGGATTAACAGGGGGTCTTTGGAAATTAGTAGTGTTTGGGGTAGACCTTAGGAAACTAGATTCTCTAGGCTGAAAACTCTTCTTTTGAGGAAAAGTCTTCATGGATGTCTCAAGTTCTAGAGCAATCCTAAAGGCTTGAGGGACATCTCCCACTAAGTGGGGTGCAAGTCGTGACCTTTTATCGGAGTTAAGTCCAGTAATAAATCTAGAAAGTGTCTGCTCAACATCCTCACAAGTACGGCTTCTAATCTTAAGTTCATTGAATTTGGCCATGTACTCAGTCACAGTTAATTTCCCTTGCTTTAGGGTGTTCATTTCATTCAACAGGTTCAGCCTATAGGTGATAGGTAAGAACTCCCTTTTAAGCCTTTCTTGCATCTCAACCCAAGTGGTCATTGGCTCAAGTCCTAGATTGTTCTCTTGGTACTCTAATTCTGTCCAAAAATCTTGGGCAGCCCCGGTAAGCCTAATCTTAGCAAACCTAAAGCGAACCTCTTCCGACATATTATAAAAATCAAAGTACCTGTCCATTTGTCTAATCCAATCTAGTAAGACTTTCGCATCTATTTGGCCATCATAAGATGGGGCCTCTACCTTGACTATCCTCCTAATATCGAACCCTCTATCATGGGTGTCAAGAGCATTTTCATGCTCATAGGTTGCATGATGCATAGGACCAAGATGTCCACGTGCTCCATGACCTCTACCTCTTCCTCTTCCATTACCTTGGAAATTATCCCCAGTTCTATCAATATCCTTGAAGCGGTGGTCAAAGTTCTGGAGGTCCACTTGGTAGTTTTCATTCCTAGGTCCATTGGCTTGAGTATTATGTCCATGCTGCTCTTGCTGTCCCTCTATGGCTGTAAGTCATGTTGCAAGGTTCCGAACATTACATTCTATGGCCTGAATGGTGGTGGCTTGAGCTGCCTGTGCTGCCCTTTGGTTATTTAACTCCTCTTGAGTTGTTTGAATGGCCTTTAAGATCTCTCCATTTTGTTGGAGCAGTTGAGTCAATTGGGCAAGGGTCAATTGGGCACTTGATGAACCAGTCATATTGGAATATTCGTTTCCACTTCGGGTTACTACCATACACAGTCTGATCTAAATACACCTAAACTTAAAACCAGCAATTCTAACAACTCGAAACCTAAAAGTCCAGCAGTACTGACACTCTAAACCAGGCTCTGATACCAGAATTGATGTGGGAGAAACCTTAGAAACTAGGGGACCTACAAAGTGGGCTACTAGACTCATAGAATTAAACACCTATTCTTGACAGATAGTAAAGAAAGGAATTTGCAGCACTTGAAATCTGATTAATCATGCATGTAAGACAGCTAAAGTAGAGAAATAAACACAATAAGTCTTACTGGTAAGCACAACTAAACAAGAATCAATAGGGAAACAAGGGGATGGGGATCTTGGCACCATAACACTAAATTGAATGCAAGGGTATTAAGAAACTTAAAGAAAAATAGAGGTGTCCTAGTCAATATCAGATTTTTAACAAGGAATTCAACAACTAACAATGTAAAAAGAGTCTTGGGAAGCTTTTGTTTTAAACAAAACTACTGTCAAAGAATAAATGAGAAATATTTTGGGAGAGAAAATATTACTTGCTAATCTTGGCTGCAAAACAGGGTTAAGAAAGCATCTAGGAACAGAAATAAGAGAGAAAAAATATTTTGAAATAGTGGGGAATCCTAGGAAAGGAGAAAATAATATTTTGAAGTAATGGCGTATCCTAGGAAAGAGAGTAGGTGATAAGAGAGAGGGAGAGAGAAAAGAAACAAAGAGAAGGGAAAGGAGACTAACAAAAGACAACTAGACTAACAAAGAAGGAAGAAAAGAAAAGAAGGTTTTTTTATTTTGCCAGAAAAACAGAACCGTGGGGTTTGGGGAAGAAGAAGAAGATTTCTAGGAAAGAAACTAGGTCTTTTTTGAGAAAAAAAAAAGAGTAGATCTTTGTAGAGGAGAGCAAGGGGAAATATTCTAGTGGGAAACAAGGGTGAAAGGAGGAGAGAAAGCTTACCTGGAGAGAGGGGGAAGAACTACTACCGCCAGGAGAGAGAGAGAGAGAGAAAGAGAAAGAGAGCAGCGTGAGCTTCTTTTGTAATTCTTTTTTCATTGATTGATTGCCAAAAACAAATTTGATACAAGGTTTAAATAAAAAATTGATTCCTCACAACCCTACATGTTTAATTCCCAAAATAACCCCAACTTAAGTTGTAAATATAACCCAAACTCAAAATAACTCAAAATTAGGCCAAAATAGACTCTAGGCCCAGCCCATAAAGACTCAAACATGAAATTAAAATATTTCAATAGTAAACTACTACCCAACCCACTAAGGCTAAGGAAAATAACATGACAAACTGCCTATGAGCAGTGTTTGAGCAGGGTTTCTCATCGAACCATAGGATCCTAGCAATCTGATAACCTCCGAACTCATCATCAATCCACATAGATGTTGTCGTGGGATGGTTTCTACGTTGGCGTCGCCGGTAAACTTGGAACTGCTCATTGATGTCCTCATCACTTTCTTATGCCTCCTTATGCATCAACTTTTATTAATTTCTGTGGGTTGTCAAGATTGAATTAAAACAAAATGGAGAACTGAATAGATTTTTGTACTCAGGGAATCCGAAGCTTTGTTAAATTGTACTGATATACAGCATAAGAATGACATCTAAAATTGTTGAATTCAAGCTGCCAGGTGAAGATGCCATAAAAAAATAAAGGAAACTAATGAAGGTGAGTAGGAAAAGAGTATGACTGAACAAGCAGTTGATCTTCTTTGGAAACTGAGAACCATGTTTGTTCAAGGAGTCCAAAATTAATAAAACTGTGAAATTTAGGTTTCTCTTCACTTGTAGGCACAGGACAAACCTTTCATCCTCCTGGGATTTATGCTGGCACAGTGGTACTATTTGTTTTTATTTTTACCTTTAAACTCCTTTTTTCCCTGCATTTATGTTTTTTAATATTAATTTGAGATTCCCTTTTTTGAACGTATTCCATGTTCAGTATTCATCATATCATTCTTTTTCCTTCAGGAATTCAATGCAGGACTTTTTGATTATCTTATAGCAACTGATAGCCAAATAAAAGAGAAGGAAGAAGGCAAGTCAGAGAATCAAGTTTCATTAAGAAAATCCAAAAAGCACCTCAGGCAGAAGTTAGACTCAGAATTTGGAGTAGTTAGAGGAATCGACTTCAAGAATGTTTATACGGTATGCAACACAATTGTGTTGGAGTTGCAATTCTTCCTCGAATTCTTTCATAATATTTTATAGAAGAAAAGTTCTCTGTTCGGCCAGCCTTTTTTCTTTTCTTTTTTTCTTTTCTTTTGGGTGTGTGTGTGTGTTGTGGGGAGGGGGTTGTTGGGAATGGCCACTTCGCCTCTCATGATGTCAATGTGCAGTCCCCATGCATGTGGAGAGGCCACACTTCCCACTGAGAATGCTGACCCCAATTCGTGGTATTTAGAAGTAAATATTATAGTATTGGTGACGTTTGACTTACGGGAGATTTTTTTTGTTTTCAAATTCAAACCTGGAGGTGATTCTGAGCAGCAATTTGGAAGAGTTTGGGTTTCTACCATGAAATTAAGTTCTTCATAGTTCATACATCTAGTATGAGGCATTATACGCCACTCAACTCTAGCATAGTTACCTAGCAAGATTTTTAACTACCCCTATCACTCCAACCAACCAAACCCCCCCACCCACCCCACAAAAAAAAAAAAAAAAAGTCCTTTCTATTCTGAAATCTGGATTCTGATAAAAAGAAAGAAAGAAAAAGAGGTGGGGCGTGGATAGGGTGGGACACCTGAAATCAAAACCCTTATCATGCATAGATCAACTGGGTGAGTCCCATAACGGTGACAAATTCAGTAACTGAAACAATTACTGCATCTTCATTCCGTTAGTAGCTACTTTATTATAATATATAGAATAATGACAATCAAAATGAAGGGCATAGCTTCTTTGTAAGTGATTCCTAGTAATAAATTTATAGGATGAAAATACCCCCTCTGGAGAACATACTGAGAACTCCCCTCTCAAGCTGAAAGATATCACTGTCAAGAAATAGTTGTTCATTAGAAAATTGAAGTTATTTGGTTTCATCAGTTGAAAATAGGGAAAAGTAATGGTAACTGTTGCTATGCTTGGGCATGTACCTGTGGCCAGACGCAGCCCCGCATGAAAGGACTGGTGCTGCTCTGGTTCTATGTTGTCTTCTACTCTTCCAATTCTGCATCAATTCTTGTCTTGGCTGAAAGATGTGGCATTTAACTTGCCCTGTTGTACCGTTTATGACAGGTTATAAATTTTGAAATGCCTCCAACTGCTGCCGGATATGTGCATCGAATTGGGCGTACAGGAAGAGCGTATAATACTAGTGCATCAGTCTCATTGGTATGTTTTTAATTAATGCATGATATACTTGCTCGAGTAACCACAGCCAGTGGAACTGCCTTTGGGGCTTCAAGTTCCAAGCTTTGGGAAAAGGGATCCCAGCTTCCAGTTGAGAAAAGATTATCTTGCTGGAATAATTCTTTGTCTTTAATTTGGCATGTAAACCAATTTCTTGCTGGAATAATTCAACATTTAACTTGTTATTCTCAATTATGAATGCATAGATATCTTTCAATTTCTTTGTTATCATGAGCCTACAAAATGATACATTCTCTTGAATTATATGTTTTTCACTGAGGGGTGCAAAATGCTGTGACTGCACCTGATAATGATGTAGTCGTGAACTGCTATTATAGTATTATTTATGGTAGTATCTCATAGTTCACTACTGGTTCATACCAGGTTTCTCCAGATGAAATGGAAATTTTTGAAGAGATCAAATCCATGATGGGAGATAATGAGAATGAAGACACTTCAAGTTTCATTGCACCATTTCCTTTACTCACGAAGAACGCTGTGGAATCCTTACGATATAGAGCTGAGGTAAATTTCTTGTGTTAATAAGTGGATATCATCCAATGGTTGATGACTACAATGTTGAATATGTGCAACACATCAGTGGTGCTGTTGAATGGATAGGAAACTATCCAAATGGTAGACAATGTTACCCTAGATTGGGATATTTAGTTAGTATCTTTGTGTTTTTTGGGCACTATATTTCAACTTTGATGAAAAATTTTACCCTCATCAGGATCACCATTGTACGTGAGTGAAATATTCTTTCGTTGGAGTAATTCTTAGAAGATTTCTCTCTGTGCAATTTGTTGCCAACTCATGGGGTTAATTTGCTTTTGCTGATGAAGCCAGGATTGCCTTTCACCTCCTTTTATATCTACCAGCACAACCACTTCTACTCCCACTTAGAGCAGTGTTATCTGTGCTTCATTGATATCTTTTTGCATCTGAAGCCTCCTTCATGCACTTTTGACACCTCTGTGGTCAGGCCGCTGTTCCAGCAAGCAGATTACCTCTTTTGGTTCAGCAATTTCAGGGGCTTGCACTGTATTCTTTTCCTCTCTCTGTATAAGCTAGTGAGCTTTAGTCGTTATCTATCCCCCTTTCCCCACCCTTTCCCTGATAAAAGAAAGGGTACATATCCTATTATGATTTTCCCAAATTAGCTTGTCCATGTTGGAAATGGTCAAATAATATGTTTTTATATGCTTCTTTGTGCTTTTGTCAGTCATGGACATCCATTGCCTGGTGTGTGCCAGGTGATGGGTAAGCAATAGGGGTGCAAGTTTGGCCCTCAACCGCCCTGAGCCCGAACAGGGCTTGGGCTAAAGATTTTGGCCCTGAGGGCGGGTTAGGGCCAAGGGTGGGCTTGGGATTATTGTTTGGCCTGACGGGCTTGTCTTGACCCATCCCTGATTTTTTGCCCTCACCCTGGCCTAGATTTTGGCTCTGATTCTGGCCCTAATTTTGTCCGTGATGCTTGATCTCAATGAATTAGGAATAGGGACAAGGATAGGGCATTGAATTGGCTTGGCCTTGTAGGGCTTAGGGTCAAGGACAATAATCCTTGGCCCTGGATTAGGGCCAGGGCGGGAATGGGCTTAGATTAGAATATATAGGGCTGGGCTTGGGATTGCAAAAGCCTGGCCCTGTTGCAGCCCTACTATGCAAGGAATACCTGTCCCCATGTCTCATTCATTGAGGTTTACTAAAAGTGCATTGGCGCTTTCTACTTGTAAGCATATATTCTATGCCAGTTATTATTAGGTCAATGCATGAGTTGAGGGCATAAGACACATATAAAGGCCTTAGTTGGTCTATTACAGCACACCACTCTTGAGTGAACTGGTAGTACCTACCTCAATCCTGCCTTGTAGAAGATCGTTGCTGAGAGTATTGCTCACGATTTGCTTATATTTAATTTTCTTGTCTGTTACAGGATGTTGGGAAGAGTATAACAAAGGTTGCAGTAAGAGAATCACGGGCTCAGGACCTTAGGAATGAAATTCTCAACTCTGAGAAGTAAGATTTCTTAAACAACTTATTCCATCTGTAAGTTGCAAATTTAATTGAGGTGAGTTCAAATGAAAAAAATTACAGGGAATTAATAGAGGTTTTCCTCCTTGTGGACTGCTGCCAGTAGGATTTACCTTTGCATATGGAAAACCCGGATCAGAGGACCTTTTCTGATTTGGTTGAAACCTGTCATATGAGAGGGAGATGGAGTGTACAAAAGTAACGTTTTTGAAGAATTATCCTTATATGAAGGCTGATATCTACCTTCTTTTGGTTTTCCCTAATGAAATCTGCAAAAATAATTTATCAAAGAACTCCCATAAATTCATGATTTCAAGGTATAGATTATCAAATGGATTCTGGTCTATATTGAACACACTGGGCATTCACAAGTACTTCATATGTAGAAGAAATTCTTGACCATTTCTGTGTGGTTAGTCCCTACTGACTCTTTGTTGTTCAGGTTGAAGACTCATTTTGAAGCTAATCCAAAGGACTTGGGTAATGGAATTCATTTGTTTGATATTTGGCTTAATATGCATTTATAGTCTTCCTGTGTCAAATGGTTCTGAGATTGAAGCTGGGTTTAACAGATCTATTGAAGCATGACAAAGTGCTGAGCAAGAAACCTCCTCCTGAACACCTAAAGGCTGTACCTGAATACCTTTTGGACCCGACAACTCAGGAAGCCAGTAAGATTGTCAAGCTTGCTAGAGCTGCAATGGGAAATACCAAATCTGGTAAACGACAGGGACCAAAGAGAAAATTTAGGAAAAGTGGAGATCCTCTCAAGACCTTTTCTGCTGAGGTTTGCATTATTCATTTTCTTGTTTCCCTAACTGCCAATCCCTTATGTAATTGCTCTTGCTTGATCATGACCCTGTCTAAAGTGCAATTGCGGATTTGCTTGAATTTTTTTCAGTCACCAAAGAGATCAAAAGATAAGAAGAGGAAGGGAAAAGACGGGAATGATGACCTTAATCAGAGGAAGAAACATTTTGTCTGATTTTTGTTCCCTTCCTTCATGTAGATAATTTAGAACCTGGGGTTTGGAAATAACCCTACAATTTTGTTCTAAATTATTTAGTTGTATCCATGAGTAGCTTCTGTTGTGAGGCTCCTCGGTGAAGGCATAAATGTTTGTGTCTACATTCTGAGCAAGCATAATAGGGGAACAAACCATTTGAGGTATTGTATCAGCATTGGAGGGCAGCAAGTTCTTTCATGTAAAGATGGGAGAGGTAGACAGACATGCTAGCGTATATTGTGCTTGCAGCTCAGTACCAAAGGACACCAGAATGATCAGGAACCACTTGGATGTCTCATTAGGACTTGCAAAGAATTTTACGGTTGCTTGTCTGGCAAGGGGAGGATCTTTTTTCTCATTTGGGACAATAATGAAAGATGAGTATTTTGAGGCAACGGTAGAGCAGGAATTCCTTACGTTGGTGGGAAAGCGACGGTGAAGGGTTCATGTAGGAGTCTAGTTATCATTATTCCCTCCTTGTAAGTTGAATAGTAGAGATCGAATTGGCTTCTACTGACTTTCATGGCTATGTACCATTTCAATAGGTTTGTTTTGTACACCATACAATTTTACCCGGCAAAATATATTTCTCTCATATCAAATGCGTTTTTGTTACAAGTCGCCCACTGTGTTGAAGTGATTTCTTGTGACCCTTTGGTAGAGACTCGATTTCAATTAGAGTCTCAAACGATACTGCTCAGAGAACTCCCCTAACTAGGAGTTTGATTATTAGTGATTACAGAAAGAGTTGTACAAAGACACTACAGATCAAAGCAACAAATGTCACTGAGAGGTTGGGGGTTATCTTGAGATTTTTCACTTCAAGATAGGGTTTTGTTTATTGCCAACTTATGGTATTCTTAAAACCTTCAAGGTAAAAGAGGCAATGCTGCTGTGTACGTTATCACCAGCTTGGGCCTTGGGGTAAAGCCAATATTATAGTCCTCATGCCTATCATCACAACCAGTCGTCACCAGAGAAGGTGAAGGCTTCCCCTCTGTGGAAAAGCCCCTAAGCTAGATTTAGTGAACTTTTAGGGGAAAAGCCCTAAGCTAGATTTAGTGAACTTTTTCAAGGAGCTAGTTGCCTGTATCTGCCGCATGATAATTATGTTATAGGCACCCCATTTCTCCAGGAGCTTTCTTCATGACTTCTTGATCTTCAAATCCAACGGTGGGATTATGCATTGGAGATCTCTTAAGTTAGTCCGATTCGTACGTCAAAAGACTCCTTGGTTAAGTTAGATAGGAACTCTGAGTTTGATTCAAACTCTGAGTTTAATTAATCTATAAAAGGAGAGCAAAACTCCAATATGAGAGGGAGAGAACTTTTTGGGAGCTTTGGAAGAGCATAGAGAACTTTCTTGGAGCTTTGGAGGAGCGGAGAGGTCGAACCAAGAGACGTTGGTTGACTTTGGAGAAATGAAGTTTGGGAATAAGTTTTTCTTCATCTTCTTTCAATGTTCACGAACTCTTTTGTAATGTTTTTTATTTCTAGTATAGAATAATTTAATTTTTTTAGGGATCAGATGTAGCCTATCTTTGAATTCCCACTCTTGAATTCATCAATACAATTTTGAATATTGTTTCCTTTGATTGAGTTTTTGCTTCTATTCTTCATGTTCTTGATTTATTGGCCACTAATCAACTGATTTGTTAATCATAATGATCTGAGAGGGGATTTATGTGTTTAGTTCATTGGAGTAAAAGCTATGAATTACATGTAGGATAGAGATATACTTATATGGTTTGTGTAATTGTTACATGGGAATCCATAGAATTTAATGATTTCTCAGTTGTTGTAACCCACATAGAAATATAGTGGGTTAGCAATTGAGGGAATTTCTATTAGTACTCGAGAGAGACTAGTAGATAGGGAAGGGAATCTCGACTATCAATCAGAAAAACACTTCTCAAATTATAAAGAGGGATAAAAGGGTGGGAATGCTTAGTTATGGTGAAATCTGACCCCTAGGTTTTTAGTTATTAATAAATCTCTATTTAAATTTCAATTTGCATTATGGTATAGAATAATTATTTTCCTTATTATTTGTTCAAATAAAATTGTTATAATTAATTTGGTACTTAATCTATAGTCTTCGAGGGAACGATCTTTTATCATTATATTACTTGTTACGACAGCGTACACTTGCGTTGTTATTTTTCACAAAAAGTATTTGGCGCCGTTGCCGGGGACTATTAGATTAATATCAATATCAGTTACTACTAGTTTTAATTTGAGTTCTTTTATATTTTTTTTTCTTTCCTATTATTTTATTTTATTTGTAGTTGTGAATTGGAGATCTTTCAGGTCCTACTGATTTTGCATGAGAAGGAGAGGAAACGATAATTTACTTCCTTTTGATCCTGAAATTGAAACAACTTGTCAAAGGAACTCAAAGGCAAAGAAAGATAGAATAAATTCATCTTCTACTTCTGGAGCAATGGATCTTGATAATAATCAACCACTTCTTGAAGTTGAAGCACTAAGGTACAAGACTTTATGAGAGTATGTTGCACCAACTGTGAGAGATAATAGGATAGCTATAAGGCGTTCACTTGTAACAGCTAATAATTTTGAAATCAAGCCTGCTATCATTACAATGGTGCAAAATAATCAATTTTCTGGATTGCCTAGTGAAAATCCAAATCTTCACATTGATGGGTTCTTGGACATTTACGACACATTCAAGAGCAATGGCGTTACTGATGATGCCATAAGATTGAGATTGTTCCCTTTTTAATTAAGGGACAACGTTAAGAGTTGGTTGCATTCTCTACAACCAGGATCCATCACTACTTGGATTCAAATGGCTCAAAAATTTTTAATAAAATTCTTTCCACCATCTAAGACTGCTAGTTTATTAACAAATATTTTTATTTTTTTCCAGTATGATTCGGGAACACTATTTGAGGCATGGGAAAGATTCAAGGACTTACTAAGGAAATGTCCACACCACGAAATAGAGCAATGGAGGCAAGTTCAAATTTTTTATGATGGTTTATCTAATTCGACAAGAATATTAGTAGATGCTGGAGCAGGAGGATCAATCATGAACAAGGATCCAACATAAATTTTTGATCTTTTGGATGTTATGGCCTCAAATGCATATCAAAGGCCAAGGGATAGATTTGTCTCAAGAAGAGTTTTGCAGAGGAATGAAACTAATCCCATGACAACCATGGCCGTCCAACTTGAAGCATTAACAAAGCAAGTAGGGTTGTTAGCAACTCAATGCACCAAACCTCCAACTGTGATATGCAACTATTGTGAGGGAACACATTATAGCAATGAATGTCAAATGGCTAATCCTTTTGAGCAAAATCAATTAGAGCAAGCAAAATATGTGGGGAACTTTAACCGACAGAACAATTCATATTCCAACACATACAATCCAGGGTGGAGAAACCATCAAAATTTTGGATGGAAAAACAATCAAGATACTGAAAGACAACCTGAAAATCAACAAGCTCAATCATTTCAAAAGAAAGCTCCATGGAAAGATGCTATTGAGAAAATGGCTATAGTTTCTTTGCAATTTATGCAGAAGCAAGAGACCACCAATCAGAATATTTTTGCATCTATTAAAAATTTGGAAGTACAAATGGGGCAAATCGCCCATGGAATGAATCAAAGGCAAAAAGGATCACAACTTAGTAATACTGAGACAAATCCTAGAGAATATGCAAATGCTATTGAGCTTCGAAGTGGAAAAGTATTAGAGGAACCTTTCAAGAAAGTTGTAGTAATTGAACCCTCTTTTGAGGCGGTTCATGATGAGCAAAAAGATGCAGAAGAATACGTTAAGGAGGAGGAGAAGCCAAAATCCAAATTGTTTTTAGACAATCCACCACCTTAAAATCCACCTATTCCATATCCGCAGTGGTTCAGGAAATAGAAACTAGATAAGCAATTTTCTAAATTTCTTGATGTATTTAAAAATTTAGAAAATTGCATATTAATAGTCATTTTACAGATGCTTTGGAACAAATGCTGAGTTATGTCAAGTTTATGAAAAATATTCTTGCTAACAAGAGGAAACTTGAAGATTATGAGACTGTCGCATTGAAAGAGGAATGCAGTGCTATTCTGCAGATGAAGCTTCAACCTAAGCTAAAGGATCCAGGGAGTTTCACAATACCATGCACTATAGGAAATTTTCAATTTAATAAGGTTTTATGTGATATTGGTGCTAGTATTAATTTAATGTCTCTATCTATTTTTAGGAAACTAGGCCTTAGAGAAGCTAAACCTACCACAGTGTCACTTCAAATGGCGGATAGGTCGATTAAATATCCAAGGGGAATCATTGAAGATGTCTTGGTTAAAGTGGACAAGTTTATATTTCCAGCGGATTTCTTAATATTGGATATGGAAGAAGATCAAGACATACCCATTATTCTTGGTAGGCCATTCTTGGCGACTGGGAGGACTCTGATTGATCTTCAAACAGGTAAACTTACTATGAGAGTACAAAATGAGAAGATCACATTCAATGTATTCAAGGTCATCAAGTTTCCAAATAAAACAGATAACTGCTTTAGAATTGACTTTATTGAGAGGTGTACAAAGGAGGTATTTCAAATAAGCTATCCAGTTGATTCAGTTGAAGCTTGGTTGGTGGGTGTGACAAATGCAGAAAATAAAGAAATTTCCGAATATGAGATGCAGTTAAAAGCTTTATCACCTATATCTGTTGACAAATCTCCTATTTAGGATCATGGCTAGTAACTTAGTCACTCATTTGGAAGTGGCTTCGACCCCCAGAAGTCACTCTTATCTTTGACCTAAAGTTGGGGGTAGTTCGGTTGCGAACTATGATGCAAGCGTTGTTTGGGAGGCAACCCAAAGTTTTTCTTCACTACTTCTTTGATTTTTCAATTATTATTTTTTTTTTTAAATTCGATGTTTTTTGTTTCTTTTTCCATAATTATTTTTAGGAGAATGAAAAGAAGAGGGCGGATTTTGACTACATCACTCTTAAAGCTATGAATCAAGGGAGTCTCCTTCATCTTACTTCACATCTTGTTACATTTCTTTCCTATTGCATGCATTTAATATTTTCATTTTGTCGCTGCATTGAGGACAATGCTCATTATAAAGTTGGGGGTGGATGTTAAGATTCCTGTCTATGGGTTGAGACTCACTATGCTGAAATTTCTTTTCAAAAGCAGAATTTTTCAAATCATTTTATAACTTTTTTATCAGTGGTTGAAGCTTAATTTTCTAGATAGTAGAGTAAAATAGAAGGAAGTTATGACATGTAAATCTCTAATCTTATTTAGTATTTCATGTTTTAGTTGTGTTCCTCTATAATCCTTTGAATATGATGAATTCGCTAAATATCAGATGAGTATGTGAATCACTTTAACCTTGATTATGTGACCCACCCTTTGAGCACTTAACCTTGCTATTGAGTTATTGTATTTAGGGATTTTCAAATGAGACTGCAATTTTCTTGTTCAGTCAACATATTAGAATCCACCAAGATTTCCTCTTGAGGCGAAATTCATGAGTGCCACTTCTTTAGGGATATGATAGAGACCATTCTTCTTTCATTTAAATTTGTGAAAATATATATATTCTCTTCTAATCTATTCCACTTATACTATACCATGTTTCACTTCGTGGAGATGTATATGGTTTATATGTTAGATCTCATTGGTGATTCTCCCAAGTCGTGTGATCCCTTGAATAGACCGAAGGTGATATGGATTGTTAAAAGCATGGTGAGGATTAAAAGCATTGTGAGTAGATCTTCTTTGTAGTTGCGGGTCTCCATAGTTAATGCCACGGAGTGAGCCTTTTGGATTCTCACTGGGTTAACATTGCACAATTGGGGCTTAGGGACAAAAGCCACCGCAATGCTTGGATAGATAGTTATTTGAGAGCCATGTTACGGGTGTAGGATATGTCTTGGATTGCTTCTTGGAAGATGTGTTATCACCTTGAGAAGAAAAGAAAAAAAAAAGTATGAAATTGCTAATTTTTGGCAAAAGGAAGAAAAGAAAAGAAAAGAAAAGAAAATTGGTGCTTCAATGTTATCATCTCCATATATGTATTTCAGCTCTAGTCTATATTTCTTCTACCTTCACAAGTCCTCTTAACCTTAGATAAGTGATTGCTCTTCATTAGTGGAGAGAGGGATGATAGGCTGGACATATAAAAATTGACCTTGAAACTAGGGAGTTGTCGGTTGAATTTGGGATCTCAAACATGCATGCACTTGATTGGTTAAGGTATAGACACACACACGGGTCAAAGTTTTGATTTTGTGATCTATCTACTTATCTCTTATTTAACTTATTTTATACATTCCTTCGAATTATGGTTGAACTTGACTAAGATTGAATATTTAATCAAAATGAGAGTTTGTCTGATCCTGTATTTGCTCGAGGACTAGCAAATGTTAAAGTTGGGGGTAATTTGATAAGTTGATTTCATCCATATTATTTTATACGATTAATTTACTATATTTCCATGTGTTTACAATTGTTTTACATCAATTTACCCTAATATGATATGAAAATGAATATGTTGCACCCTTTCCTTTTATTTCTATAATTTTGGTAATTTTATATATTTCCTAACAAATTATAATTAAGATTTATTCATTTTATGTGTAGGAAGTTATCAATCAAATCTGGGTATTATTGCAAGATTCCTAATGGAACTCAATTGGATTTTATTCCACTCCATAAAGGAAAGTCTTGACCATCAAGTTACAGTGCACTCTAGAAGCTTTATCAAGTCAAAAACATAAAGAGAATGAATCATTGATGATTCTATATTTTATTTCCTAATTAGGATTTGATCAAAGAAGGGAAAAGAGGAAAAAGAATCCAATTCAAATAAGGAAGACTCAAAATTTCCGTTTTTGAGTGTCTCTGTTCAGTTTTGATCAAGCCCTTCATCGGATGGTCATCCGGTGTCCGATCTAGCCGATTTTTGGAGGAGAGCTTCATGACTTCTTGATATTCAAATCTAACGGTGAGATTATGCATTGGAGATCTCTAAGTTAGTCCGATTTGTACGTCAAAAGACTCATTGGTTAAGTCAGATAAGAACTCTGAGTTTGATTCAAACTCTGAGTTTAATTAATCTATAAAAGGAGAGCAATCTCCAAGATGAGAGGGAGAGAACGTTTTTGGGAGCTTTGAAAGAGCATAGAGAACTTTCTTGGAGCTTTGGAGGAGCGGAGAGGTCAAACCAAGAGACGTTGGTTGGCTTTGGAGATATGAAGTTTGTGAATAAGTTTTTCTTCATCTTCTTTCAATGTTCACGAACTCTTCTGTAATGTTTTTTATTTCTAGTATAGAATAATTTAATTTTTCTAGGGATCAGACGTAGCCTATCTTTGAATTCTCACTCTTGAATTCATCAATATAATTTTGAATATTGTTTTCTTTAATTGAGTTTTTACTTCTATTGTTCATGCTCTTGATTAATTGGCTACTAATCAACTGATTTGTTAATCATAATGATCTGAGAGGGGATTTATGTGTTTAGTTCATTGGAGTAAGAGCCATGAATTACATGTAGGATAGACATATACTTACATGGTTTGTGTAGTTGTTATATGGGAATCCATAGAATTTAATGATTTCTCAGTTGTTGTAACCCACATAGAAATATAGTGGGTTAGCAATTGAGGGAATTTCTATTAGTACTCGAGAGAGACTAGTAGATAGAGAAGGGAATTTCGACTATCAATCAGGAAAATATTTCTCAAATTATAAAGAGGGATAAAAGGGTGTGAATGCTGGTTATGCTTAAATCGACCCCTAGGTTTTTAGTGATTAATAAATCTCTATTTAAATTTCAATTTGCATTATAGTATAGAATAATTATCTTCCTTATTATTTGTTCAAATAAAATTGTTATAATTAATTTGGTACTTAATCTATAGTCTTCGAGGGAACGATCTTTTATCATTATATTACTTGTTACGACAGAGTACACTTGCGTTGTTATTTTTCACAAAAAGTATTTGGCGCCGTTGCCGGGGACTATTAGATTAATATCAATATCAGTTACTATTAGTTTTAATTTGAGTTCTTTTATATTTTTTTCTTTCCTATTATTTTATTTTATTTGTAGTTGTGAATTGGAGATCTTTCAAGTCCTACTAATTTTGCATGAGAAGGAGAGGAAACGATAATTTACTTCCTTTTGATCTTTTAATTGAAGCAACTTGTCGAAGGAACTCAAAAGCAAAGAAAGATAGAATAAATTCATCTTTTACTTCTGGAGCAATGGATCTTGATAATAATCAACCACCTCTTGAAGTTGAAGCACTAAGGCGCAAGACTTTATGAGAGTATGTTGCACCAACTGTGAGAGATAATAGGATAGCTATAAGGCGTCCACCTGTAACAGCTAATAATTTTGAAATCAAGCCTGCTATCATTACAATGGTGCAAAATAATCAATTTTCTGGATTGCCTAGTGAAGACCCAAATCTTCACATTGATGGATTCTTGGACATTTGCGACACATTCAAGAGCAATAACGTTACTGATGATGCCATAAGATTGAGATTGTTCCCTTTCTCATTAAGGGACAACGTTAAGAGTTGGTTGCATTCTCTACAACCAGGATCCATCACTACTTGGAATCAAATGGCTCAAAAATTTTTGGTAAAATTATTTCCACCATCTAAGACTGCTAGTTTATTAACAGATATTTCTATTTTTTTGCAATATGATTCGGAAACACTATTTAAGGCATGGGAAAGATTCAAGAACTTACTAATGAAATGTCCACACCATGGAATAGAGTAAGTCAAGGACTTACTAAGGAAATGGTCACATTTGTACTTGAAATGTGAGTGGAGTAAATGAAATCTTACCAACTTAACCAATCTAAAAAAGATTTCTGTTTCAACAAAAGAAAAAAGAAGAACAAAACCATATGACCATACAATTAAAATCTTGTCCTATCAATAACTTCTAATTATCATAGATGATAGTTAAAGTTAGGTGATATCAATGAAATCTAATATTTTAATTAGGCATGCTAAACACAACCAAAGGAATTTCGAGAAGATTTCAAGAATCACTTAACTTTGACTATCATCTATGATAATTAGAAGTTATTGATAACATAAGATTTTGATTGTATGGTCACATGGTTCTGTTCTTCTTTTTTCTTTTGCTGAAAGATAAATCTTTTTTAGATTGGTTAAGTTGGTAAGATTTCATTTACTCCACTCACATTTCAAGTACAAATGTGAGCATTTCCTTAGTAAGTCCTTGACTTACTCTATTCCGTGGTGTGGACATTTCCTTAGTAAGTTCTTGAATCTTTCCGATGCCTTAAATAGTGTTTCCGAATCATACTGCAAAAAAATAGAAATATATGTTAATAAACTAGCAGTCTTAGATGGTAGAAAGAATTTTACCAAATTTTTTGAGCCATTTGATTCCAAGTAGTGATGGATCCTGGTTGTGGAGAATGCAACCAACTCTTAACATTGTCCCTTAATGAGAAAGGGAACAATCTCAATCTTATGGCATCATCAGTAACGTTATTGCTCTTGAATGTGTCGCAAATGTCCAAGAATCCAGCAATGTGAAGATTTGGGTCTTCACTAGGCAATCCAGAAAATTGATTATTTTGCACCATTGTAATGATAGCAGGCTTGATTTCAAAATTGTTAGTTGCTACAAGTGGACGCCTTATAGCTGTCCTATTATCTCTCACAATTGGTGCAACAGACTCTCTTAAAGTCTTGCGCCTTGGTGCTTCAACTTCAAGAGGTGGTTGATTATTATCAAGATCCATTGCTCTAGAAGTGGAAGATGAATTTATTCTATCTTTCTTTGCTTTTGAGTTCCTTTGACAAGTTGCTTCAATTTCAGGATCAAAAGAAAGTAAATTATCATTTCCTCTCCTTCTCATGCAAAATCAGTAGGACTTGAAAGATCTCCAATTCACAACTACAAATAAAATAAAATAATAGGAAAGAAAAAAAATATAAAACAATTCAAATTAAAACTAGTAGTAACTGATATTGATATTAATCTAATAGTCCCCGGCAATGGCGCCAAATACTTTTTGTAAAAAATAACAACGCAAGTGTATGCTGTCATGACAAGTAATATAATGATAAAAGATCGTTCCCTCGAAGACTATAGATTAAGTACCAAATTAATTATAACAATTTTATTTGAACAAATAATAAGGAAGATAATTATTCTATACTATTGTTGCGTCTAGAACTTCTTCGAGGGCTGGATATTGAGATGACCACCTTTAGAGCTCTCTAGCCAAGTTGGAATAACTGTGATGCTTGCACACATAAAGAAAGCAAGAACGGTCAGGCCTAGTTTTGGCCGGGGAACCGCCTCCGACGCCCAAGTTAGCCTAGGCAATAATAAGAGTTCTTGAGAGAGTTCTCAAGAACGTAATGAATAATTTATCAGATGAAGTTCTCATACCTTTCTCCATGTAGGAGGTGGGTTTATATAGAGGTTACCTGGAGACGGCGCTTCCTTGAGTTTCGGATTGACGATTGAAGAGTGAGTGGAGTCTCTTTGGAATAACGGTTCCTTCTTTGTCGGACCAAATAGAGCCGTTATCTGATGACTCATCTCCCCAATTCTCGGAACGGCTCTTACTGAGTAGTTATCTATAACTAACTCTCTTGACCTGGCCGTCTTCTTCAACGTCTCTCTTGGATGCAGTCCAAATGGACTTCTTGAGCTTATTCCGTGCATGTTCCCTGAAGGGGTGAATATGCTTCCTCCCGAGGGGGTTTTCTGTGCTTCTCAAGGGAGAACACTATTCCTCCCGAGTCTTCAGAATAATCATGGCCCGAGGGGGTTTTCTGTGCCTCTCAAGGGAGAACACTATTCCTCCCGAGTCTTCAGAATAATCAAGTCCCGAGTGGGTATGCGTTTTCTCCATAAGGGATTCTCAGAATCCTCCTAAGAGGATTTCCCTTAAGAAGACTTCTCTATCCCGAGTGGGGGTGTACGTTCGTCCCGGGGGGGGGTCCTCAGGATACATGTTCTCCACAACAGAGCCCCCCATTCCGTGCGATCGGTTTCTTGAGTGCATGGAATGCTTTTCTCATACCTCTTTGAAGGTTTTTTCTAATGAAGAAATTCCAATGCGTCGTCTTGAATGATATCCATCATTTCTCTAAAGTCTCGTCGAGTCGAGAAGCCCCTAGCCTGGTTCTCCGAGAGATGCCATTGCCTTTATTAAGGGTGACTACCCGAGTGAGGTCCCGAGTGTGACGCCTTTGAGAAATTGCATCTTATGAGAGCCTTTCTTAGACTTTCATGAGAAGTGGAGAAATTCTCCCAAGTGGCTACCCAAGCGAGGTCCCGAGTGTGACACCTTTGAGAAATTCCATCTTATGAGAGCCTTTCTTAGACTTTCATGAGATATGGAGAAATTCTCCCGAGAGGCTACCCGAGTGAGGTCCCGAGTGTGACGCCTTTGAGAAATTCCATCTTATGAGAGCCTTTCTTAGACTTTCATGTGAAGTGGAGAAATTCTCCCGAGAGGCTACCCGAGTGAGGTCCCGAGTGTGACGCCTTTGAGAAATTCCATCTTATGAGAGCCTTTCTTAGACTTTCATGTGAAGTGGAGAAATTCTCCCGAATGGCTACCCGAGCGAGGTCCCGAGAGTGACGCCTTTGAGAAATTCCATCTTATGAGAGTCTTACTTAGACTTTCATGAAATATGGAGAAATTCTCCCAAGAGGCTACCCGAGTGAGGTCCCGAGTGTGACGCCTTTGAGAAATTCCATCTTATGAGAGTCTTACTTAGACTTTCATGAAATATGGAGAAATTCTCCCGAGAGGCTACCCGAGTGAGGTCCCGAGTGTGACGCCTTTGAGAAATTCCATCTTATGAGAGCCTTTCTTAGACTTTCATGTGAAGTGGAGAAATTCTCCCGAGAGGCTACCCGAGTGAGGTCCCGAGTGTGACGCCTTTGAGAAATTCCATCGTATGAGAGCCTTTCTTAGACTTTCATGTGAAGTGGAGAAATTCTCCCGAATGGCTACCCGAGGTCCCGAGAGTGACACCTTTGAGAAATTCCAGATTATGAGAGCCTTTCTTAGACTTTCATGAGAAGTGGAGAAATTCTCCCGAGTGGCTACCCGAGTGTGACGCCTTTGAGAAATTCCAGATTATGAGAGCCTCTCTCAGACTTTCATGAGAAGTGGAGAAATTCTCCCGAGTGGCTACCCGAGTGTGACGCCTTTGAGAAATTCCAGATTATGAGAGCCTTTCTCAGACTTTCATGAGAAGTGGAGAAATTCTCCCGAGTGGCTACCCGAGCGGGGTCCCGAGTGTGACGCCTTTGAACTCTCTTGGGTTCTTCGTTGATTTGAAGAGCGCTCCTGGGTTCTTAAGCTTGTTAAGAACTCTCCTGGGCTCTTCTTAAGAGGTGGGGAAATTCTCCCGAATGGCTACCCGAGTGAGGTCCCGAGTGTAACGCCTTTGAACTCTCTTAGGTTCTTTGTTGATTTGAAGAGCGCTCCTGAGTTCTTAAGCTTGTTAAGAACTCTCCTGGGCTCTTCTTAAGAACGCTCTTGGGTTCTTGAACTTGTCAAGAACTCTCTTGGGTTCTTCGTTGATTTGAAGAGCGCTCCTGGGTTCTTAAGCCTGTTAAGAACTCTCCTGGGCTCTTCTTAAAAGGTGGGGAAATTCTCCCGAATGGCTACCCGAGTGAGGTCCCGAGTGTAACGCCTTTGAACTCTCTTGGGTTCTTCGTTGATTTGAAGAGCGCTCCTAGGTTCTTAAGCTTGTTAAGAACTATCCTGGGCTCTTCTTAAGAACGCTCTTGGGTTCTTGAATTTGTCAAGAACTCTCTTGGGTTCTTCGTTGATTTGAAGAGCGCTCCTGGGTTCTTAAACTTGTTAAGAACTCTCCTGGGCTCTTCGTAAGAAATGCTTGTGTCTTCTTCGCTATAACTTTCTTTCCAAGAAAAAGGATGTCAAAAATGGAGACGTAGACTTTATTGAGAATCAAATGGTCTTTCGACTTGCTTGCAAATGCTACATATCTTGACTAATTCTACTGATAGAATTTTCGAAGATTCATGGAATTCCAAGTTTGATCAATTGTCTCACCAGTGGCTAAGCTTTTTAGCTTGTACGTCCCTGGTTTCGTCTCTTGTTCAACGAGATATGGCCCTTCCCATGTGGGTGAGAGCTTGCCTTGGTTTCTTGGGTCTGATGCCGCAACTTTGTGGAGCACTAAGTCACCCGCACGATGTCTTCTATTTTTTACCCGAGCATTGAAGTATCCAGCTACTCGGTTCTGATATCTGTGATTTCGATATTCTGACATGCTTCGCACTTCGTCTATTAGATCAAGATTGCTCTTCAAGCCTTCTTTGTTTGCTTCTTCATTGAAGTATGTATATCTCTTTGATTCCGCCAATACCTCTACTGGGACAAGTGCTTCTGTGCCATAGGCTAGCCGAAAAGGTGTTTCTCCCGTAGGAGTTCTGGCCGTGGTGCGATATGACCAAAGGACGCTTGGTAGTTCTTTGACCCATTTGGCCCGACTTGTCTCCAGACGCTTCTTTATTCCATCCAAAAGCGTTCGATTGGTTATTTCAACTTGCCCATTGCTCTGTGGATATGCCACAGATGACGTCCTATGCTCGATGTGATATCTTTCACAAAAATTCTTGAAGCCAGCCCCAACAAATTGCTTTCCATTGTTGGTCACAAGGATCTTTGGAATTCCAAATCTGTAGATGATCCTTTCTTGAAAGAACTTCTCCATTTGTTTCTCAGTAATGGATGAGAGAGGTTCGGCTTCCACCCACTTAGTGAAATAGTCAATTGCCACGATCAAATATTCTCTATTGTTGGCGGCCTTAGGGAGCTTTCCCACCAGATCCATTCCCCACATGGCGAAGGGAATCGGACTGGAGACATATGTAAGAGGGACAGCCGGAGTCTTCGGAACAGATGCATGAAGTTGACATTGCTTGCATTTTCTGACATAGTCCACGGCATCTTTCTGAATAGTCGGCCAATAAAGGCCTTGGCGTATTATTTTGTGGGCTAAAGCACGACCTCCCATATGCGCTCCGCATATTCCTTCGTGTACTTCGGCTAAGGCATATTGAGCTTGAGAAGGGCCAACACACTTTAGAAGAGGCTGTGTGACCGATCTTTTATAAAGTTGTTCTTCAATAATGGTGAACTTCGCTGCTTGATTTTTAACTGCCTTAGCCTCCTTGACGTCTTCCGGAAGGATATCATTCTTCAAATATGATATTATTGGGTTCATCCAACTAGGCTCTTCTTCAATATCCATCGCCTCGACTTCCCGAATGCTAGGAATTTCCAACTGTTCAATATAAACGGCTGAGCCTAAGGTTGAGTACTTGGATAAAGCCAACTTGGATAACTCGTCTGCTAATTCATTTTCCTTTCTCGGAATTCGCTTTATTTCAAGATGATCGAAATAATGGCGACAATCGTCAATTTTGGCTAAGTAATTTGCCATTCTTGTTTCATTTGCCTTGTACACGCCGCGAACTTGATTCACGATCAACTGAGAATCACTTCGGACTTCCAATTCTTGGACTCTTAGGGCTCGGGCAAGTCTTAGTCCTGCTAGAAGGGCTTCATGCTCGGCCTCATTATTAGAGGCTTTGAAGTTGAATCTTAAAGCATAATGAATAGTGAATCCATCCGGGCTGATTAGCATTAACCCTGCTCCACTCCCCGAAGAGTTGCTCGAGCCGTCGACATATAAAGTCCATAACTCCTGACCGAGTGGATCTTCTACTCCCGAACTGGGCATGCTATTCTCAAGAACAAAGTCAGCCAAAACTTGTCCCTTTATAGCTGGACGAGTTCTGTACTCAATTTGATATTCGCTTAACTCAATGGCCCATGTTACCATTCTTCCGGCTAAGTCTGGTTTCTGTAGTATTTTCTTCAACGGGAAGTTGGTCAAGACTACAATTGGATGAGCTTGGAAGTATGGTCTGAGTTTCCGAGATGCGACTACAAGGGCTAAAGCTTGTTTGTCCACATCCGGATATCGCGTCTCGGCATCTACTAGAACATGACTTATGAAATAAATAGGGTTTTGCGAAGTACCTTCTTCTTTTACTAACACCGCGCTTACTGCCGCTGGAGAAATGGCTAAGTATGTGAATAATTGTTCTCCCGTTGAAGGTCGGGCTAAGAGAGGTGGAGTCCCGAGCTTCTCCTTTAACTTCTCAAACGCTTTCTGACGTTCATCCATCCAGAGTGTATCCTTTGCCTTCCCGAGTTCTTTAAGAGCCTTGAAGAAAGGCAAACATTTCTCACCCGATCTAGAAATGAATCTGTTTAAGGCTGCTACTCTTCCAATTAAGCATTGAATATCCCTAACCGTCTTTGGCGATTCCATCTCGAGCAAGGCTTTGATTTTTTCTGGGTTGGCCTCAATTCCTCGTTGGGATACCATAAATCCAAGGAATTTTCCGGAAGAAACTCCGAACGAGCACTTCTCCGGATTTAGCCTCATTTGATATGTTCTTAAAGTATCAAAGACTTCTTCAAGATCTTCCAGATGACTTCTTCGGACAATACTCTTTATGAGCATATCATCCACATATACTTCCATATTTCTTCCTATTTGGTCTTTGAAGACTTTGTTTACCATTCTCTGATAAGTGGCCCCAACGTTCTTCAACCTGAAGGGCATTACTTTATAGAAGTAACTTTCTCGATCTGTCATGAAGGCCGTATCCCTCTCGTCCTTGGGATTCATCATAATCTGATTGTATCCCGAGTAAGCGTCCATGAAGCTCAATACTTCATGTCCTGCTGTGGCGTCGATCAAAAGGTCGATCCGGGGAAGTGGATAGCAATCCTTTGGGCATGCTTTATTCAAGTCTGTGTAATCTGTACACATTCTCCATTTGCCGTTGGCTTTCTTCACCATGACTACATTCGCCAACCAAGTTGGGCATTCTATGGGTTTTATAAAACCCGATTGCTCTAGCTTCTCCACTTCGGTTCTGATGGCAGCATGTTTCTCGAGCGAAAAATTCCTTCTTTTTTGGATCATTGGAATTGCATCGTCCCTGATCCATAAGCTGTGTTCTGCAGCTCTTCGATCTATTCCGGGCATGTCTTCGGCCGACCATGCTAATACATCTAGGTTGTTCTGGAGAAACTCGGTCAATTCTTCCTTGAATTCTGTAGGTTGTTCTGAACCGATCATAGTCCCTCTCTCGGGAAGATCCGGATGAAGTTGAATTCGCTCGAGTTTTTCAACAGGTTCGGCTCTCTGCATAGCTTCTTCATCCCGGTCATCCCGAATTTCAATACTCATTGTATTGCCCGATCTCTCGGTTCTTCTGACTTTCTTGAGATAATTCACATAACATTGTCTGGAGAGTCGCTGATCAGAAGAGCACTCCCCGACTCCTGCTATGGTTGGAAACTTCAACTTCATATGTGTTGGAGAAACCACCGCCCCTAAGGCGTTAAGAGTTGGCCTCCCGAGTAAGACGTTGTAAGCTGAAAGGTCCCAAACCACCATGAATGTTGCTTGGACGACTGCATCCCTAGGAGAGGTCCCGATCCTTAGATCCAATTGGATGGTCCCTTAAGATATGGCGGACGACCCGGCGAACCCATATAAGTGAGTCCCGCATGGAGTCATCATCTCGTCCTCAAACTTCAATTTCTTAAATGCTTCATAAGATAGTAAGTCGGCGGAAGATCCCATGTCTACAAGAACGCGGTGAACTTCCCGATTTGCCAATTTCACTTTGATCACTATAGCATCGTCGTGAGGAGAAGTGACGCCCTTGAGATCTTCGTTGGTGAAGGTTATTGGATCTGGGCATAAGTCATTTCTTCGTTTTCTTGGCAACTGCATCGATCCAACGAACCGTGCCTTTTGCTTCGCCTTCTTAATGGATTCTTCCGTCGGATTTCCCAAAACAATGTAAATGGGGGAAAATTCCCGAGTGTCGGGTCTCTTCTCGGGATTCTTGTTTGCCCTCTCGGGACTTTTGGATCTGAGTCTTTTTGTTGATCTAGGTGGGGACTTCTCTCGATCTTGTCGCTTCTTTTGAAGATACTTTTCAAGATGCCCTTCTTGGATGAGTTTCTCGATCTCGATCTTTAGATTTCTGCACTCATCCGTATGGTGGCCATAGTCTTTGTGAAAGCGGCAATACTTTGTCATATTCCTATCTTCGGGTCGGGCTCTTATCTTGCCCGGCCACTTCAAGTTTTCTTTATCTCTGATCTGTAATAGAATTTCTGACCTCTTAGTATTAAGAGGTGTAAAGTCTCCATTGGCGAGTCTTTCTTTCCAACCTCCCTTTTTGTCATCTCTTGCCCGAGCATTTGAATTCTGACCTCTTTCTCCATAATTCTTCTTTTCCTTTACGCCTCTCGTAGACTCTTCTCGGGCTTCGATAACTTCTGCAACCGTTGCTTGTTTTTGACATTTCTTAAGAAGTGCTCCATAAGTCTTTGGCTTATCTTGGAGCAATACCTCAAGCAAACGTCTTTGGGTTATTCCACTCCAGAGTGCATTGTACACCACCGTGTCATCCAACTCTTCTACCTCGATAGCCACTTTATCGAATCTTAGAAGGTAGTCCCGAACGGACTCATTCGGTTTGGGCCTAATGGCAAAAAGGCTATCTGCTGTCTTCTTACTCCCGATGCAACTTCGGAATCGGGCAATAAATTTTCTCCCGAGCTCTCGGAAGTTTTGGATGGATCTCGGCTGTAGGCTAGAAAACCACTTTATCGCAGGGCCTTTGAGAGATGCCGGGAAAGTTCGGCATAATAGCTCATCTTCTCGGCCAATAACAGCCATGACAGATTTGAAATAACTAATATGTTCACGAGGATTTGATTTACCTTCGTAGGGAGTGAACGTCGGCATGATGAAGTTGGATGGAAGAGGTGCTCTCATGACTTCTTCTGAGAAGGGTTCTCTGTCAACCACGTCATAGTCGTCATCAAGGTCCCGATCATCAAGGCTTCTCTCCATGGCATCTAATCTTCTCCCGAGACCATGTGCTTCTTGACGTTCTTGCGGAAACCGAACACTTCCAAGATCAGAATATTGGGAAGTTGGTCCATGAGAAGATCCATAGTGACTGACCGATCCTCTCGGGTCATTAGATCTGGAATGGCCTCTTCCGGCGCTTTCGCTCTCTTGTTCCCAAACTCTTTCATTTCTGCGCCCCCTTCTGGGTAAGTCCCGAGTCTGTCTAAGCCCAGCCAAACGGTGGAAGACACTTCCCCTCGATCGATCCTCTCGGGGACGTGGTTCTTCAACATGCACTCCTTGAGATCTTTCTCCAACTCGTTCGGCTGGTCGCCTCGGTATTCTGGGATTTCTCCTTTCTTCGTTCACCGGGCGTTGCTTATCCCGAGTATGTCGGATAGCTTCACGCCTTTGTCCTTCTTGGGAATTTCTAGGGGGTCCAAGTGGTACCCCTATTTGATGGACTAAGCCTCGAACAACTCCTTGGAGTTCCAACATTTGTTGTTGGACTTCTCTTTGCATATTCTGCAAATCGGCCACTATCGCTGGAATTAGAGGTTGACTCGAACCGCCTTCTCCAAATGGAGTTGGAATAGTTAACGGGGGATTCTCCGGAACTCCTTCTTGAACTTCCTCTATAATAGGAATTTGTTGATCTAGAGAAGGGAGAGTTTGTTCTTCAACACGTCCGTTTTCTATCTCCCTCTCCCTCGCTCTAGTGAGAATTTGAGAACTTGTCACCTGAGGTGTGGTACGTCTTGTCATGACTTTCTGTGACGTTTCCCACAGACGGCGCCAAGTTGTTGCGTCTAGAACTTCTTCGAGGGCCGGATATTGAGATGACCACCTTAAGAGCTCTGCAGCCAAGTTGGAATAACTGGGATGCCTGCACACATAAAGAAAGCAAGAATAGTCCGGCCTAGTTTTGGCCGGGGAACCGCCTCCGACGCCCAAGTCAGCCTAGGCAACAATAAGAGTTCTTGAGAGAGTTCTCAAGAACGTAATGAATAATTTATCAGATGAAGTTCTCATACCTTTCTCCATGTAGGAGGTGGGTTTATATAGAGGTTACCTGGAGACGACGCTTCCTTGAGTTTCGGATCGACGGTTGAAGAGTGAGTGGAGTCTCTTTGGAATAACGGCTCCTTCTTTGTCGGACCAGATAGAGCCGTTATCTGATGACTCATCTCCCCAATTCTCGGAACGGCTCTTACTGAGTAGTTATCTGTAACTAACTCTCTTGACCTGGCCGTCTTCTTCAACGTCTCTCTTGGATGAAGTCCAAATGGGCTTCTTGAGCTTATTCCATGCATGTTCCCTGAAGGGGTGAATATGCTTCCTCCCGAGGGGGTTTTCTGTGCTTCTCAAGGGAGAACACTATTCCTCCCGAGTCTTCAGAATAATCATGGCCCGAGGGGGTTTTCTGTGCCTCTCAAGGGAGAACACTATTCCTCCCGAGTCTTCAGAATAATCAAGTCCCGAGTGGGTATGTGTTTTCTCCATAAGGGATTCTCAGAATCCTCCTAAGAGGACTTCCCTTAAGAAGACTTCTCTATCCCGAGTGGGGGTGTACGTTCGTCCCGAGGGGGGGTCCTCAAGATACATGTTCTGCACAACGACTATAATGCAAATTGAAATTTAAATAGAGATTTATTAATAACTAAAAACCTAGGGGTCAGATTTCACCATAACTAAGTATTCCCACCCTTTTATCCCTCTTTATAATTTGAGAAATATTTTTCTGATTGATGGTCGAGATTCCCTTCCTTATCTACTAGTCTCTCTCGAGTACTAATAGAAATTCCCTCAATTGCTAACCCACTATATTTCTATGTGGATTACAACAACTGAGAAATCATTAAATTCTATGGATTCCCATGTAACAACTACACAAACCATGTAAGTATATCTCTATCCTACATGTAATTCATGGCTTTTACTCCAATGAACTAAACACATAAATCCCCTCTCAGTTCATTATGATTAACAAATCAGTTGATTAGTGGCCAATTAATCAAGAGCATGAAGAATAGAAGTAAAAACTCAATCAAAAGAAATAATATTCAAAATTATATTGATGAATTCAAGAGTGGGAATTGAAAGATAGGCTACATCTGATCCCTAGAAAAATTAAATTATTCTATACTAGAAATCAAAAACATTACAGAAGAGTTCGTGAACATTGAAAGAAGATGAAGAAAAACTTATTCCCAAACTTCATATCTCCAAAGCCAACCAACGTTTCTTGGTTCGACCTCTCCGCTCCTCCAAAGCTCCAAGAAAATTCTCTATGCTCTTCCAAAGCTCCCAAAAACGTTTTCTCCTTCTCATCTTAGAGGTTGCTCTCCTTTCATAGATTAATTAAACTCAGAGTTTGAATTAAACTCAGAGTTCTTATCTGACTTAACCAAGGAGTGTTTTGATGTACAAATCGGACTAACTTAGAGATATCCAATGCATAATCCCACCGTTGGATTTGAAGATCAAGAAGTCGTGAAGCTTTCCTCCAAAAATCGGCTCGATCGGACACCAGATGACCGTCCGATGAAGATCTTCATCAAAACTGGACAGAGACACTCAAAAACGGGATTTTTGAGTCTTCCTTATTTGAATTTGATTCTTCTTCCTCTTTTCCCTTATTTGATCAAATCCTAATTAGGAAATAAATCATAGAAGAATGCAAGGACTCATTCTCTCTATGTTTTTGACTTGAGGTAGGACTTTTGCAATAATACCAGATTTGATCGATAATTTCCTATACATAAAAGTAATGAATCTTAATTAGAATTTGTTAGAAAATATATAAAATCACTAAAATTATAGAAATTAAAGTAAAGGGTACAACATATTCATTTTCATATCATATTAGGGTAATTGATATAAAACAATTGTAAATACATGGAAATATAGTAACAACAACAACAATAACAATAAGCCTTTTCCCAACTAAATGGGGTCGGCTACATGGATTCTTGCCCTCCAATCGGTTCTGTTCAAGGCCATGCTAGATACAAGGCCTAAGCTATACATATCCTTTCTCACCACTTCTCCTAAGGTTATCTTAGGTCTACCCCTAGCTCTTCTAGTTCCTTCAATATGGATTATATCACTTCTCCGAACAGGAGCATTGGTCTCGGTTGCCCCTCACGACTTTCTCGCAGATTAATCATATAAAATAATATACATGAAATCAACTTATCACCTATCATCACAACCAGTCACCAGAGAAGGTGAAGGCTTCCCCTGTGTGGAAAAGCCCCAAAGCTAGATTTAGTGAACTTTTTCAAGGAGCTAGTTGCCTGTATCTGCCGCATGATAATTATGTTATAGGCACCCCATTTCTCCAGGAGCTTTCTTCGTATTAAATGGTTGTAACGATGATGATCATATCAGTATCTGGTGAAATCAGGGGAAACACCTCTTTAAATTGAATTATCCTTTAATTAATGGAAAGTGGCCGTATTACCAATTCATAGTTCGCCAGGAAAAAACAATAATGAAAATGCTCTATGTCGTGTTTGAATCTGCCAGTATGGGAGCCTGCCCTGAAAATGCTGATGTTATCTTGTGGCCCTGTAAGGAAAATGCTCATATGCTATCAGTTTCACCACTCTCTTCTCAGTTTTAAGTAACATGGTAATCTCGGTCGAGATCTTGATATTGACTGACTGTTGATAGCAGATGCTGCGCATTGTTCGGGTCTCACCCTTCAATCCAGGACACCAGGTTGCAAAGGATAAACCTTACCATTACGCTGAGGTTTTCCTTTTGTTGTGTTTTTTCGGCTGTGCAAAAATTGTATGGGTAGGTTCTACCAGCCTGATGTTACACTTGAACCCCAGTGACTAGATTGCATTCTTTGAGCAAGCACAACTATGAGTCAAAAGTACATTTTTTGCATTGGAAAACATGAACAAGAGATTTCAATGACGACAGTATTGTCTGAGACATCTTCTTCGTGCAACTCTTTGGTATACGGCCACACTGAAAGTTTGGCTCCTTCGGAATTGTTAAAGGTCTTTTCCCTCTGGAACAGGACCTTATTGCTGTTGCTTTACTATTGATGGTGTTTGTGTTGCCATTGTCAGTTGGCTCTACTACTTTCCTGCGGCGTGAATTTGAAGATGAAGTTTCTTTTATTGTCCTCAACTGGCTAATTGATGGAAGTGTTGCCTTGCTTACTGAAGGCTTCCTGACAACAGAAACAATAGGAGAAAAACACAAACGAGGCGCTTTCAGTCTCAGTTGAGATAAAAACCCTTCATAATTTACAATAACTAATATAAACATGAGAGCTAAACCTTTGAGGTTTGACAAGTCGTTTCCGCAAAAAAGGCAACGCAGACTCTTTTGAGCTATTTTCTACTTCTTGGCCTGCTCTTTCCTTACCATCTTGCACCTGAGGAGTCATACGTTTCAAAGGCAGAGTCAAAGGATTAACACAAGTTTCTCAGATTGGTGAACCTCTAAATGTTGCCTTCTGGAAGAAGAACTTACCATCTGGCTTTTTTGAATGGTTGACACCACTTTGTCTCTGTAGCACATTTTGATGGTTTAAGAAAACCATTTTTCAATAGCTGCTGGAAAAGGACATCATGTTATAAATGATAACCTTAATAAATATGATGTGATAATGAATAATTTCCACTCCCATGGGGGTAAGCGCTGGGATTAACCCTTTGCTCATTGTAGGATGTCTCAGTTGTCCAACACCAATCATCTCCATGAAAATGTTGATGATATGCTTCGGGGCCATATTGACTCCAGCGCTCATAGCTCCTCTTATATCTATTTCGCTCCCTGTTAAATGCTCTTTGCATACACCTTATCCTTTCCTACTGATGCGTCCAAAATTTGCTCAGCCCTTAGATCTCCTCGTGATGACCTGCAAAACGAAAGCGTCAGATGTGGCCCAACCGCTGGGGTCGGGAGTCCACCTCCGAAGGCTAAGTCAGTTGATGAACTTAATCACAAACGGCTCTGCTAGAAGCACAGAGCTAAGGAATGAAGAACTGGGAAAGGTG
The DNA here is from genome assembly GCF_041222555.1 of Hakea prostrata. Lineage (NCBI taxonomy): Eukaryota > Viridiplantae > Streptophyta > Magnoliopsida > Proteales > Proteaceae > Hakea > Hakea prostrata. The sequence goes on along the minus strand of NC_142604.1, from coordinate 10,393,109 downwards.
ATCTAGATAGCTGGGCGCTGATAGTTTAAGTCTATCAGTATGTATCTGAACCTGAGTCTCAGATTGTGTGTTTTCGATCCCCCTCACCTCGTATGGTAGTGAGGTTTATATAGAGTGTACCTTCGAATCTCCTTTGTTGGATGCACTTGAGCCTTCTTCGGGTAGTCGTTGGATCTTAGCAGATAGATCCGTTGAGCAATAGACTTCTACTAGTTTGGACTAGTAGAGGACTCCTAAGATAACTCTTTAGGTTATGCGATGATTATCCCTTCGATAATGATTAGCCGCAGCCATCAATTCGAGTCTGCCATCATTAGGGTAATTACCCTAATCCATAAGTAGGATTAGGGCGTGCTTGTAGCTGAATCAGTTTTCTTCTTCAGCAAGCCATCTTCTGGATCCGGTTCACTCGGGAGCGAGTCGGTTCCCTTTGTCTCGACCGGGGTCGAGGGTCGAATCAGGTACGAACCCGGTTTGATCATAATTTCTCCGTATCACCTACATAATGCAAAATTCAATCAATCAAATAATGAAGTCAAGATCAAATATAAAATCATGAAAAAGAAATCCAGACAACTTCTGTTGCCGCTTAGCATAAGCCGGGGTCTGTAATAACAGAGAGATACAAAAGAGAGAGATAGAAGCCAAGCCAGACCAAGAAAGTCTTTTGCATAATTATCCAGAATCTAGTTAGATATAGTATGCACACTACTTCAGAAGGGGTGTTAGGAAATGCTCCTACTTAAAAAAATAGGTGATGCAGTCAAGGTGTTAATAATAAGGTAATGTTATTTTGTGCTTAAATAAGGAAGTAGATGAAGCATGCACACTGCTAAGCATGATTCTTTTGTGGTTTTGACAAGGATCTAGATAAGAATATCAAAGTACAACAGAATTCCTATTGATACAATATAAATTACACTGAACCCGTCAAACCGGGATCACCTTATCAGGCCCGGTCGAATCGTGACTAGGGCCTATCAAGACCTAGTGATCAATCATAAAGGCGTTGTCTTCTAGTTCACAATCCATTATGGCTTCCCGAACCTTGCGGTACGAGAACTTGATTTTGAAGACCTCTATTAGCAAGGCGGTGAAAGGATCATGACGAGATCGGTAACTGGTTACGGCCTCAAATATCTAGGGTAAAACCCTAAGATCGAACGGCCACCAAAGCAGATCTAGAATTCATTCGATGGTCGAAGATTAGAGGTAAAGTCTATATAAACCAAGAACGTACAACCTTCCAGGTATCTGAATCGTTTCCCAACTACGCATTCATTATTCTTATGCTCTGCACTTAGCCAGAGCCTTTGTGATCGGTCCAGTTGTTGACTTAAGCTTCGGAGGTGGCCTTCCGACCTCACGGTCGGACCACGTCTAACTCTCTTTTGCAGAATACATCAAGAAGTCCGGTGGCTAAACAGAATTTGGACGCATCATTTGGCGCTGTCTGTGGGAAACGCTTTGAAAAGTCATGGTGACTAGATCAGTAGTAGCCGCAACGGCTTAACGAGAACTGAATGTTTGTTCCCAAATAGGAGATACTCTGGTCATTAGACCCGAAGGAAGCAGACTCCCAGAGGTTCAGGAGGGAGGAAGGGAAGAAAATTAAGACTCTCCCAACCCTCTCTAGCAACAAATGGAGTAGCTATAGATCCAGTTCTTGGAGATGCAGCAAACACTCTGTATGTTGGCAAGACAAGTGGTTGCACCACAAGCACCCGATCAAGTAGAGGCGAGAAGACTTGCACAAGTGGCAGTCTTAGTTCCTCCATTAATCTAGGTATCGACGCTTTCTCAACATGTAGATGGGTAGCAAGGTGAAGGCCAGAGTTATTGCCAGAATCATCAAAAAGATCATCAAGAACGAGTCCGAGAAGTGAGAGCCGGTAAACCACCCGACAGAGATAATCGGCATGATAGGCCGCAGGCAAGCCGAACGGGAACTGCAACGAGGCAACAAAGGGGAGTCCACACTCACTCCCCCACCTCAAGACATTCGGGAAGAGGAAATATCCAGATGGAAGACGGACGATCACTACATATTGATCGAGAGCTTGCCAATATAAACTAAAGGTTAGGGCAACTCTCTCGAGGAAGGAAGGCCGATGATAGTTATTCGGTCATCTGAGAGACTCCTTTCACTGATACTATCACTTTGTTTGAGTTTCCACACAACTTCAGGCTCCCAACTTTTACGGCTTTTGATGGTTCGGGAGATCCCACAGCCCATATTAGCTATTATCAACAAACAATAGTAGTACCTGGAAACTCTGACGAAATCCTTTGCCGAGTTTTCGCTTCTTCCCTAACTGGGGCGGCACAGAAGTGGTTCTCAAACCTACCTTCGGGAAGAATCAACGGTTTCGAGAGTCTTGCTCGAAAATTCATCGGACGTTTCCAGAGCGGTATCCAGATTAGGAAAACGGAGGAGACACTCTTTACTATCAAGCAAGGAAGGAATGAATTAATCCGGGAATATCTTAAGAGATTCAATAAAGTTACTATGGAAATAGGTAACTTGGACGATCAGGTTACGAAAACGGCCCTTTTACAGGATTAACCAATCGAAGGCTATTGGAGTATTTACTTTAGGACATGCCAACTACTTATGCCGAATTAGTATAGCAATGCCAAAAGCAGGCGGAGGTGGCTGAAATACTTGATGCTTGACAGGGAGATGGTGCGCCACAAGGAGAACCTAAAGTGGCTATGAAAGATTCAAAAGTTCCCGAAAGAGGTCAGAAGCAAAAGCGGCCTGATCCAAATCGGGCTAGAAAGCCACGTTTGACCTGGAGAAGGTGATCTCCAGACCAAGATGAGTACACACCATTGAACGCACCTCGATCGGAGATACTAATGTCGATAAAGAATCAAGATATTTTAAGATGGCCTTCCAAAATCGTGACAAAAACGGGAGAAAAGAACATGGAGAAATATTGCCGTTTCCACATGGGCACTACACTAATGAATGTAGGCACCTTAAGGAAGACATTGAAAGGCTAATCAATCAAGGACATCTCACAAACTTTTTGAAGGTCCGGGAAGATGAAAAGAGAACAACCAATGAAAAAAGGGGACGTTCGCCAAGCAAGGAACGTCGAGTTGAAGATCCAAAATCTAAAAAAGGAAAGGAAATGGCGGGACCTAGCAGGTCCCCAATTCTCACGATATTTGGGGGACCTGGACCTGAATCCTTACGAAAGTTGAAAACAAGATCGAAATTCGTGGGATCAGGAGAAGCTCAGAAAAGAAAGAAAATGGAAGAGGTGCCTATCACTTTTAGTGAAGAGGATGAGCGATGCGTTTGTATGCCTCATGACGATGCGATTGTCATCAAAGTTGAAGTCGGACGAAGAGAGGTGCACAGGGTCCTAGTTGACACAGGATCTTTGGCTGATCTCTTGTTTGATGAAGCTTTTGAGAAGCTGAATCTCGAAGAAGGGGCTGATGAAGCCCTCCTCAACACATCTATACGGATTTTCTGGTTCATCCATTGTGGCTGAAGGATTGGTCCAATTGGATCTTTCAGTGGGAAATTTTCCAAAAAAATCGACCATTCGAGCAAATTTTTTGGTGGTCCAGGATCTTCCCGCTTACAACATGATATTAGGGAGACCCTCGTTAACAAGGCTGGGCACTGTGGTTTCGCCAAAGCATATGAAGATAAAGTTTCCCACTGGCACTGGAATCGGGCAAGTAGTTTCAGACCAGAAACTCTCCTGGCAGTGTTATGTGACATACCTCAAAAACAAGGAAGGACCTAAAAAAGCCACGGCCTTGCCTATTGAGGTAAGGGATGATTGGGACGAAGACACCATGCAAAGGCCCGAACCTGTGGAGGAATTGGAACGTATATGCTTGCAGCTAGGAGACGAAGTAAAGTTTACTCACATTGGATCTGCACATCCCCCTAAACCACCAAGGGGACCCTACACCGTCCCTTCTCTTCTTTATCTTTTTTTATTTTTTCCTTTTTTTTTCTTTTAATCTTGGCCTCCTTTTTTTCCTTTTTTTCCTTCTCTTTTTTTTTCTCCTCCTCCTTCCTTCCCTCTTCTCTCTTTTTTTCCCTTCTCTTCCTCCCTGTTTCTTTCCCGGAAAGTCTAACAGTATGTTGCAGGAGTGAGTTCGAGACTCCGGAAATTATTCCATAATAACATAAATCATATGATGCGCCATAGCATGATGCAATATGATATGAGACATATGATGCAAATATGAATCTAACTCTAGTATGCTGGTCATCTAGGGTAGACATGCTTTAAGTCATAGCACCGACTTCCGGTCGTCTGCACTCTCCCATTTCCATATCTTGGGAATGCCCGGGAATATCGGTAGTCCTCAAATAAACCATGGTTGGGATCGGTCACCGCTCTCTCACATCACCATTTGGTCAAGTACTGGCGCATGTCACAAAGCCTAGCCCAATGCAAGTCATCTACTCCATATCATCTCGGCCCGATACGTCCATTCCTCGCCCCGGCGATCCTTTCCGGTATCCTTCACACTAGAGTTAGCGTAATCCCGGATTACGGACTCATCAACCCTATTGGTCATCCACATATAGTAAACGGGAAGCTCTCACGTCCTCTCACGGGTTGGTTACCGGTCTTGAGCGCCCGTGAGCCCAAGTCTATCCATATGCAACCCTACCAATAAATGGCCCCCATAATGAGATTTATGACCTCTCACGGATTGGTTACCGGTCTTGAGTGCCCACAAATCCCCATTGCTACCACGGGTCGTTCGGTCTCAATGCCCTTCCGATTCGGGTCGATACGACAGGGACATCCTAGCCAAACAACTAGACAATCCTATGTATGTCATCCAATAACCTTGGAAAGAGTCGATAGGCACCATCGGAGAACATCCCATACTATTCCCTCCGGTGTCCAAGGACAGAAGTGTCAATAGGACACTCCCCAATCCCAAGTTATACCTAGACAAACACATATTCAAGTTCATCACTTCTCATGCATCCAATACATCTTCATAATACAAGTTAAATCATGATATTGAAATGAATCATCATAGACATAAGTAAACAAGAATAGTAATGTAACATGACAAGAGTATAAAGATTTCAATACTACTGTTCTAACACGTATATCACGCCTTATAACGATTAAAAGAAATCAAGAGATTCTACTCATAAATAAGAACATAAATCATAAGTTGATGATCTATATGTTTATGGAGATAACCATCCTTACCTTAGGTTGAGTTGATGATGAATTGAGAGTACCAAGAAATAGTCCAAAATAATTGTTAAGGCCCTAAACAAACATCAATAATAAGTTAGAGAAGGAATCGAGATCGGATGTCAAACGGATCAACGAGCGTTGCTGTCCCGTTTGGTCGTGGTCTTGGTCGTGGTATCGCCGGATCACCAAAATTGTCTTCGGACGATAGTGGATTTTGGGGATTTTGGTCCAATGGGTCTTCCGGGTTCGGATCGATCGAAACTTGGAGGGATGATTAATAACAATGCAAACACTACCTAGCAAGTATTATCACAATCCAATGGTCCAAATGAAAACCCCCAAATTGAGGTCCTATGTTCTAAAGACAAGAATCCTAGCATTCATGAGAATTGATGTAATTGAAGGAAGCTAGAGATTGTTGGGGAATAGGTTAGGAACATGATTACAATCATTTGCAAGCCGAGATTAGACTAATCATACTCCACATCTCAGTTTAGTATAAGAAATCAGTTGTTAAGCAAGGAATCATGGTAATGTATATGTAAGGATCAAGATGCAGTGAAGCATAGCAAGAATGAAGGAAAAGCAAGTATAAATGGGAAGAGCGTTCATGGCAGGTGTTTGCAAGGTTGCAGCACCTTGCCATGGTCTCATCGTAAGAAGAGGGAAGTGAGTAGAATAGAGAGCAAGAGAGAGAATCTACCTTAGAAGATGGTAGTTGGAGAAGAGAGACAAGGATTCTTGTAGAAGATCATCACCCAAGCCAAGGAGGAGCCTAAGAGGAGCCTTCCCCGTTCTCGTGTTGAATGGTAAATATGGTTCTAGGCCCGGGTTTCACTTAAATAGAGGAAGGAGTATCCAAAGCATCTTTTCTCGATTCCCTTTGGTCGTTGGTTTTGGTTGATGGTATCGACCAATGATCGACCAAACGTGTCGTTTCGAGAATCCAATAGTTCCAACTTCAATAGGGATTCGGAGGGCTATACAGGTCATTGAGTGAGGTTTTCTCCTCAAGTCAATCAAGAGTCTAGGTTCCAGTACCTTGGATCAAGCATGTGAGGTCATTAGGTCTACCAAATGCTCACCTTCTTCGATGCGCGCAGGATTTGCCCTGTTCAGCAACTTCGGATAGGGATTTGGAGGCTATATGGGGTCTGGGTGGGTTTTCTCCTACAGTCCATCGGTCTAGTTTCAGGAAATATAATTTTTTGGGAACAGGTTCTTTGGTATTTCAACTAATTCCCCCTCTTCGGTGCGCGTTTAAACTCACCGCTGCTCTCAGTGAGGGGCATCTCGCTGTTCCGGCTTGGGTTCCGCCCAAATCATCCCAAAGGGTCCACGTCTCATTTCCCCCACTTTGGGTTTTCGGACCTCAACATTGGTCCCGGCCGGCCCGGTGGATAGGCCAAACATTCATCTACCCTAAGGGAAAGGTCCCAGGCTTCCTGGTTTTCAAGATAATAATTTGAACTAAGTCCAACTTGAAGGTCTAATATCAAACAAGTATTTCTTTATCCCAAAATAAAAAGGGTGTCCGGGCTAGGTTTGGGCTGGATGTTAGAGGATTTGAGCAACCTGAGCCTTTCAAAGAAGAATTGACAATCTTCCTTCGGGAAAACATAGATTTGTTCGCTTGGTCAGGAATGACATGCCAGGAATTGATCGAGCTGTAGCTGAACACCGACTTTGGATCAATCCTTACTTCAGGCCTGTAATCCAGAGAAGACGAAACTTTTCGATTGAGAAGCACGAAGTTATCAGAGGGGAAGTCGAAAAACTCGAAAAGTTTGGCTTTATCGAGCCCATCGAGTGTCCAACATGGTTGGTCAACGTAGTAATGGTAAAAAAGTCCAATGGAAAATGGAGAATGTACTGATTACATAGACCTCAACAAAGCTTGCCCGAAGGACTGCTACCCTCTGCCACGGATAGATCTTTTGATTGATGCTACTGCTCGGGTATGAAACGTTAAGTTTCATGGACGCTTATTTTGGGTATAACCAAATCCTGATGAATAAAGAAGGTGAAAAATTCACGGCATTTATGACCGATCGGGAAAGCTATTTCTATAAGGTTATGCCATTTGGCTTGAAGAATGCAGGAGCTACATATCAGAGAGCTGTAAACAAGATTTTTAGAAATCTAATCGGGAAGAACATGGAAGCATATGTAGATGATATGCTGGTAAAGAGCCTCCTAAGGACAGGCCACATTGAGGTCTTCGGGAAGTATTTTCCGTTTTGAGAAAATATCAAATGAGGCTAAATCCGAAAAAGTGTGCCTTTGGGGTATCATCAGGGAAATTCTTGGGGTTTATGGTTTCCCAAAGAGGAATCGAGGCAAACCCTGCCAAGATACAAGCACTAATCCACATGGATCCCCCAAAGACAATTCGAGATATACAATGCTTAACCAGGGAATTGCCGCTTTTGACCCGATTCATCTCACAATCGGGGGAAAAATGTTTACCTTTCTTCAAAGCATTGAAGGACTTGAAGGGAAGTAAAGAGGCTCGTTGGACGGAGGAATGTCAGAAGGCATTCGATGAATTAAAAAGAAGACTCGACAGTGTTTGCAAAATAAAATAACCGCAGTATCGTGTAGCTAATGGGTCAATCTCAGGGAGATATGCCACCTAGAATTCAACTTCAATGCGAGAGTGGAATGATTCAATTTTTGTTAACTAATTACTTAACCTAAACCAACGATCCTAATCCTTATATCTAATGCAATCGAATTGAAACGAAAAAATAAAACAAACATAACCAATGCATAAATAAAAGACAAGAAAAATAATGCGAACAATAAAAATAAAAAGGAAGTGATCCGAGTGTCAGCTCTGGATCGAGGGAAGGGGGTATAATAATAATGACTTTGACCGTGGACCCTTTGCCGTAGCTTACAGTCCACCAATCGGGGGAAAGGATTTTAGAAAAAAAAAAAGAAATTGCAGAAAGGAAATAACAGAAAATAAATAACAAAGCAATAAACAAAGCAATAATAGCAAAAGGGAAACCTTAACCAAAGAGAGGCACGACTGTAGGTATCTTTGATCAAGGACCCAAGGGGAAGGGAAAACAGTAAATAAATGCTGAAATTTAAATCCTAAATTAAGAATATGGAGGGGTAGATAGAAGCGGGAATGGAGGGGGAGAGAAGATTATTGAAGAATCTTACTTACTTGCATCTTCCAAATAAAACTTGAATAAACGATTCGAATCTTATCCAACCCTAACAACCAGATCTAGAATAATCTAGATTTGCAATTGCTAGACCCGGAGAGAAAGCGAATCCTCAAACTTGAAACTTGAATTTGAACTTGAACTTGAACTTGAAATTGCATTGATAAAACTAAAGGAATTACACTTGCACAAAAGAAAAATTACACAACTTCAATCTTCCTAAACATTCAATCTAAAAACTAGAACCCACGAAATAATCAAAGAACTAGAGAAAACCTAGAGCAAGACAAAGAGAATAGAAGGTGCAAGACTAAAATGAACTAAAGAGAAAAAATAAGTGTAAAACTAAAGTAAACTAAAGAGAAAATAAAGTGTACACTAGACCTAAGAAGGAGATAATATTTATAGAAAAAGGAGAATAATTTACAAACAAAGAAATAAAATAATAATACTTAATAATAATACTAATAATAATAATAACAAAAGTGTAAAATAGAAAAAGAAAACAAATAAAGAAAGAGCAAAATTCGTTAGAAATAAAGAGAGAGAGAGAGAGAGAGAGAGAGAGAGAGAGAGAGAGAGAGAGAGAGAGATGTGGAGAGAAATAAAATAAAAAAATAGAAATATGTTAAGAGGGAAAGTGGAGAAAAAGAATAAATTAAAAAATAAAATAAAACTTAAGATTGAGTTACAAGTAGAGAAGGTGGAGAAGAAAGAGAAAGAGTGGAAGAAGGAGAGAAGGGAGAAAAATATACTTTTAGAAAAACGATTTTGGGTTAATTAAGGAAAAAGAATAAAATAAAATAGTGAAAATAATAGAAAGTGGGAAGAGAGAGAAAAAACTAATTAGAGAAATAAATAAAATAGAAAATCCTAGTCTTTGATTACTTGTGGCCCCATACAATTCTCAATTACAATAAAGAAAAAATAAAATAAAAATCCTAATCTAATTTTACAAAATATTCTGGAGTTGGCCCATAATTGTATCTCTAGCCCATCATGCTCCAAATCAAGCCCACTTTCGCACTTCATAATTTGAACGGACCTCTTGACGTGTAAAATCGCATGTTTCATACCCAAAACTCCAAATATTCGCTAAAGTCCTAAAAATTCATAAAATCTGCAAAAACAACATAAAACCCAAGGTAGCTCCACTCAAAGTGTTAAAAATACATGCTTTATGCCCTAAGATTTCACACATAAATGTGCTCATTAGGCAGCCACCGCTACTTTTTCAACCCGAAAAGGGTGAAACTCTACAAATATACCTAGCTACATCACAGTTGGCAGTAGCGCGTAGTCCTCATCCGGGAGAAAGAAAGAAAACAGTGGCCAATTTACTATGTGAGCCATGTACTCTTGGATCCCGAAACACAATATTCGGCGATCGAGAAGTAGGCGTTGGCCCTCATGATAGCAGCCCGAAAGTTAAGACCTTATTTCCAAGCTCATCCGATCGAAGTGCTAATCAATTTCCCCTTGAAGAAGGTACTTTTTAAACCAGATTTATCGGGAAGGATGGTAGCATTGTCAGTCGAGTTAGGAGAATTCCAGGTGGATTTCATGCCCAGAACAACTATAAAGGCGCAAACCTTGGCCGATTTCATAGTAGAATCCGTAATCCCGAACGAAGGGGAAGAAGAACCTGCCTTGTCCATTATGTGGCACATTTATGTCGATGGTTCCAGCAATAAAGTTGGTTTGGGGGCAGGTGTTTTGTTAAAAAGTCCGAGAGGATTTTTGATCCGATATGCTTTGAGATTAGGGTTCCAGGCAAGTAACAATGAAGCCGAGTATGAAGCTCTCATCGCAGGGCTCAGATTAGCAAAGGCTTTAGCAGTAGCCGAAGCAACAATATACAATGATTCCCAACTCATTGTCAATCAAGTAAAGGGGGAATATGAAGTGAAAGAGCTACGCCTGCAGAAATACCAAGAGCTGATCCAAATCTTAAAGAAGGATTTCAAAGATATTCAAATATGTCAAATACCTCGAAAGGAGATTTCGGTAGCAGACGAACTCTCAAGATTGGCGAATGCTAAAGAAAAAGCATTAGAACCATCCGTCTACATTGAGGAGTTAAGCTTCCTAAGCACACAAGTTGAAATCGTTTCATACATTGAAAGTGAAAGATGTTGGATGGATCCCATCATTGAATATATTCGGGATGATAAACTACCCGAAGATCTAAAAGAAGCCCGATCGATTAGGGTTCTTGCGGCGAGATACACTATCCAACACGGAAGATTATACCGGCAATCCTTTGCGGGACCCCTGCTTAGATGTGGTGGACCGAAGGGGGCCAAAACTGCATTAGCCGAGGTTCATGAGGGTATTTGCGGCGCACATACGGGTGGACGTGCTCTGGCACATAAAATCCTTCGTCTCATATTATATTGGCCCAAGCTACAAGAAGATTCTTTAAAAAACGTTCGGGCATGCAACTAGTGCCAGATACACTCGAATGTGCCCAAGCAACCTGCAACAATCCTCACATCAATTCTGAACCCTATTCCTTTTGCAATGTGGGGAATTGACTTAATGGGAAAATTTCCACCAGCAGCAGGATGCAAAGAGTACTTGATCGTGGCGATCGACTATTTTACAAAGTGGGTAGAAGCAACTCCATTGGCATCGGTCAAAGAAAAACAAATGGAAAAATTTGTATGAGAATCAATCATCTATAGATTTGGGATTCCTAAGGTACTAGTTACCGACCATGGAACTCAGTTCAACAATCCTCAGTTCGAACTGTTCTGCAATACCTATATGATTGATCACCGAATGTCATCGGTGGCATATCCTCAAAGCAACGGTCAAGTAGAAGTTACAAACCGAACGTTATTGGATGGAATCGGAAAAGAACTGGAGACCAACAAAGCTTTGTGGACTGAAGAACTCCAAAATGTCCTATGGGCATACCGAACAACCATACGAACTCCTACTGGTGAAACTTTGTTCAGGCTAACTTATGGTTCAAAAGCATTAGCACCAGTCGAGGTAATGGCGGAAACCGTTCAAGAACAAGAATTTGAAGAACTGGCAAACGAAAAAGTATGTTGGACAATCTCGAGTTAATAGATGAAGTTTGCGCTCAAGCAATAGTTCGAACCCAACAATACCACCGAAGGATAGCCTCTCACTACAATGCTCGAGTCAAACACCGGTAGTTTCGTGTAGGGGATTTAGTTCTAAGAAACACTCTTGCTTCAGACCCATGTCATCAGAGAAAGATGGACCCCACATGGGAAGGACCTTATATGGTCATTAAACAGGTAGGATCGGGAGCTTACAAGCTAAAGGACCTGGAAACCGACAACGCTCTGGACCGATCATGGAACGCCAAGCATCTGAAGAAATATTTCTCTTGAAGCCAAGACAAAATTCCTTTTTGTTTCGTCAATTTTGATCTATTTGGATCTATAATAACTTAATGCAGAATACTGGTTTTTTCATCCAAATCTTTTTGATTGGGAGCCATATATAACAGAGTATATCTAGAATCAAAAGACTTCAGGTAAATGCCCTCGGGTAATACCGAGTGAGACCTCCGAACATCCCTAAATATTCCCCGGAACTTTCGGGTAAAGGCATCGGGTAGCACCAAATGGGTCCTTCGAAAGCCGAAAAAATCTCTAAGGAGAATTTTTCTGGTCTAAGGCATCAGGTAAAACTAAGTGGGTCCTTTGAAGCCTGGGTCCTGAAGAATTTTCTAGGTCAAGGGCATCAAATAAATTCCGAACAGAACCTTAAAAGCCTAGTAAGTTTTACTTTTTATGGTAAAGGCATCGGGTAGCACCGAATGGGTCCTTCGAAAGCCAAAAAAAAGAAAAATCTCTAAGGAGGAAATTTTTCTGGTCAAAGGTATCGGGTAAGACCGAATAAGACCTTCAAGAATCACGAAAGTCCTAAAAAATTCTTTGGGGATTGGGTATATCGAATGTACACTGAGTATAACTTTTGAATCCTTAGAAAGAATTTCTTAGAAACTATTGTGAATCTGATGTTTTGGATTGACCGAATACTACTTACAAAAGCCTAGCGAGTGAATCAGAAATGTTTCTACTCGACCGAGCTAAATTCCCGAAAGATAAAGAAATGTGTTATAATCAATGGCTAAACATAAGAATTTTCATTCATACAAAGGCTAGTGGAAGCCAAACTATACAATGTTCGGGATATACACAGTGTTACATAGTCTTGGACAAGGAACATTTCATGAAAATTTCAAATAGGTGGAAGAACTGAAGAAGATTTAGGTTTGAATGAATACTTGAAATGGAGAACTCGTTAAGAGAAAACAACATCAGCAGCAGTAGAAATCGTACCTTAATTCCATCTTTTGGGCTCTCTTCTCTCTCTAAGCCCTAAATGCAAACACCTCTTGCTCGCGAGTTGGAGATTACGTTTCACCCATTAATTTTCATTTCCTAATCTTCAACTAAGATTTGGAAAATAAGGATTTAGAAATAATACAACCAAGGATTTAGGAACCCGATAATGAAGGAGGGTCTGATTTTGTAAATTAATAAACTCTAATTCCTTAAAATGTAAAAATAAAAAATTTTAAATTAAAAAAAAGGGTAAATTTGTCATAGAAGTGATAATTTGTCCTTAAATTGACTTTTCTATAGTACAGGGGAGGTAGATGCAAAGTCTAAGTTTTTTTGGACTAAAAATGACATAGACCAAACCTCAGGGAGTCCAGATGAAAATTACCCTTTTAAATATAGGACTCATCCATTTTAATATTCCTAAAACAATGAGTCTACAATACTTAACTAATTAAACCGGGCTTTTAAAGCCTAAATTTTCTAGCAAACCTTGGCTCCACGATAACAAAAGCAAACATCTTTAATAATAACAAACAGGGCTTTTGAAGCCTAAATTCCCCTAGACTCAACTGACATAGTCATCCCATCAAACCCTAGCCTAGCTTAGTTTTGACCTTATCAAACTCAACAGTTCATAAAAGATCCTGGTTACTAGTTTCTAGTTGGGTCCCTTCCAATCTGCAACAGCATATATAGGGGCTTGAAACATGTACTTCCTTAACCCCCTTACTCTTCTTATTGTCCTCTTTCTCCACCAATGCCAGCCACAGTTACAGCCACAGTTACAGCAACAGCAACAGCAGCAGCCATTGCTGCTGCTTCCACAGACTTGTTCTCCCCTCTCCTCTTCTTTTCCTCTTTCTGTGACCATCAGTAACTACAAGAATGGCTGTCCCTATAGTTTTCTGTAGCTGCAGCAACTGCTGCTGCAATTACCTTCTACAGGGCCATATGGAAGACTTCCAATCAGTCCCAAAATGGAAGCAGAACTCTCAGATTTGGTCTACAGCAGAAATGAGGTTTGTCAGTAGGTCTTCTGTTGGGGTAATTGTATTACAAATTCTTCAAACACACAAAAATGAAATTGCAATACAATTGAGAGATGAAGATCTTTAGCCAATCCGGAGAGCTTGATGTTGCAACCGAACGAATCACCGATCAATGAGGTTGAGTTACACCTTGAGTGTTGTCTTTAAGGTAATTGATGCACCCTACTACCAAGGGTTCTTCGCACCACCACCTCCAAGATAAAACAACCTCCAACTAGAAGATGAGGTAGTTCTTCTAGTCCCTTCAAGGAGCCAAAAGCTAGAGCACAACACTTAGACAAATTCAAAGAAAGAAATTAACTTTGTAACACAAATAATTTGAGAGTGAGGAATGTCTCAATTACACACCACATGCAAGAAAATGTTGGGTTTATATAGGCCCAAACCTCACCTTACACCCCTTAAGATTCTTAAGGCAATGAATTGGAGAATCAATGGCTTGTCCCTCCTCCACTAATGAGAATAAACCAACTTGACCTAACCTCCCCACTACTTGGAGAAGTAACTCTCATATTCACTTCTTTGGAATGAATTGTATTTAATCCATTCAAAGAACTTAACCCCACTCATGGTAATGGCCATGAATGGTCATGAAGTTGAAATGAGAAATGAAGGTCAAGAGTTAGAATTTGAGTAAATTCCAACATTCAAGTAAGCCCACCTCATCACCATGACCAAGACCTTTAAGACCCATGACCAATGTCATGAAGAGCCTCATAACCAAGGTCATAAAGGGCCTCCTTTACTCATGATGCCTCATTACCAACCTTACCTCATGGGTCCCACTAACAAAATAATTAAATAAAAGAAATGCAAAAATTAATTTTTGAAACTTAATATATAAATAATATAGATTTTAATAAAAAACCTAACATCTTCTACGATGGTAAGGTGTCTTGACTTCCACTGTCCAGTTTCTGTTTCACAACAGCCCAACAAGTATTGATACTTGATACGCAGGGACTTGGTTTACCTTATTTATTTATTTTTTCCTGATTGAATAAAAACGAAAGATACAAACTATTATTGTGGTACGAGTCACTACTGAACCAAAAAAAAAAAAAAAGGGGGGGGGGCTAAGGATATGTCGGTGCTTGTATCAACATTTTACATTGAAACTAAGCTTAGGAATAAGGTAGTATGGCCAAGGAATACTAGCTTGGTTCACTTTTTACTTTGTTAGTTACAACTTTTAGGCTTTTCTTATCTGTCTATAATTCAAGTATTCCTTTGTTACCCTTACTTCAAAAACATTCTATGCGGTATAATCAAATAAACTATACTCTTAAGACATCCAGTACATCAGAAGAGCGAAAAGCACAACAACTAAATTATGATATCCAAACACAGTTTACCCAAAATGATAGGAGACTAGGAGTTAATACAAAATATCAAGTAACATACGTCAATCAAAAGGATAACCAATGCAAAAGAAACATGAACACTAACAGCTTTACTTCCTGATGCGTTCAAAATCTGCTCAGCCCTTAGATCTCCTCGTGATGACTTGCAAAACAAAAGCGTCAGATGTGGCCCGACCGCGGGGGTCGTGATGAACTTAATCACAAACGGCTCTGCTAGAAGCACAGAGCTAAGGAATGAAGAACTGGGAAAGGTGATCTAGATCGTAAGCCGCTGATAGTTTAAGTCTATCAGTATGTATCTGAACCTGAGTCTCAGATTGTGTGTTTTCGATCCCCCTCACCTCGTATGGTAGTGAGGTTTATATAGAGTGTACCTTCGAATCTCCTTCGTTGGATGCACTTGAGCCTTCTTCGGGTAGTCGTTGGATCTTAGCAGATAGATCCGTTGAGCAACAGACTTCTACTAGTTTGGACTAGTAGAGGACTCCTGAGATAACTCTTTAGGTTATGCGATGATTATCCCTTCGATAATGATTAGCCGCAACCGTCAATTCGAGTCTGCCATCATTAGGGTAATTACCCTAATCCATAAGTAGGATTAGGGCGTGCTTGTAGCTGAATAAGTTTTCTTCTTCAGCAAGCCATCTTCTGGATCCGATTCGCTCGGGAGCGAGTCGGTTCCCTCTGCCTCGACCGGGGTCGAGGGTCGAACCAGGTATGAACCCGGTTTGATCATAATTTATCTGTATCACTTCCTAAAGAAGTTAAGGAATTTACAAAAAATTAAAAAAATCATTACCAGAATTAGACCAATTATGTTTACATGCTCTTATAGAATATTGGTACTCTGCTATGCCCTTTTTCCAAAATTAACTTCATCAAATCCTTGAAAATAACTCCGGTTTTTTTTTTTTTTTTGTGTGTGTGTGTAACAAAGGCACTTTATATATAGCGAAATTGGGGATGGGGATATTACACATGCCACTGCTAAGGATTGAACCCACAATCTCTCCACTGAGAGGTGAGGTTCTCAACCACTCCCCACTATCCTTCCATTGGAAACTCTTTTTTGGGTTGACTAGAATCTTTGTGAGCACCAATGTAGAGTTCTTCTTGAATGTTGTAGCTGGTGTTTGATCAGCTGTAGGACTTCTAACAGCAGTGAAACTCTTAAAAGCCTTGAATGTAGTAACTGATGTTTGATCAGCTGTGGGACTTCTAACAGCAGTGAAAATCTTGAAAGCCTTGAATGTAGTAACTGGTGTTTGATCAGCTGTGAGACTTCTAACAGTGGTGGAACTCTTGGAAACAACCCTAGCTGCATAAGCTTGAGATGGAGTGGTGGGCTAGGGTTTTGTTTGATTTTTCAAAAATGTCCTTAATACGCCCCCGCAAACTCAAGGGAGGTAAAGTGACCTTATGGTTGGCTAGCAAGATGTTGAAACGTGGAGTAGATAGCGGCTTGGTGAAGATGTCAGCCAGTTGATCCTTAGTAGATAAGAAACGAACATGAAGATCTCCTTTGGCAACTTTATCATGAACAAATTGGAAGTCAATCTCCACATGTTTGGCACAAGCATGAAAGATGGGATTTGCAGTGAGATAGGTTGCACCAATATTATCCCACCAAGTACAAGAGCAGCACTTGGGAATATATGAAGATCGTGAAGGAGAGATTGCAGCCAAGTGAGCTTAGCAGCAGCATTAGCAATAGCTCGATATTCAGACTCTGTACAGGTGCGAGAAACAATAGATTGTTTTTAAGAACTCCAAGAGATGATGTTGGGCCCCATGAAGACAACATAACCACTAGTAGACTTGCAATCATCAGGGCATCCATCCCAATCAGCATCGGAAAAGGTTGTTAAAGTTATATTAAAGGATTTTTTGATGACTATTCCATGAGATAGTGTACCCTTTAAGTATCGTAGAATCCTTTTAACAGCAGACCAATGATCAAGAGTTGGACTTCGCATAAACGGATATACTTTGTTGACTGCAAACTGTATGTTAGGACGAGTCATAGTAGCATATTGTAGGGCCTCCACAATACTTCTGTACAATATAGGATCAACCATTAGCTCCCCCGAAAATTTGCTCAACTGGATAGAGGGAGAAAGAGGATTGGTAACAGGCTTGCAATCAGTCATGTTAGCCCTATGAAGAAGGTCAGTAATAGATTGTTGTTGACAAAGGTGAAGACCATTAGGGAATAAAGATACAGCCATTCCAAGAAAATAATGTAAGGGACCAAGATCTTTGACAGCAAAGACATAGGCAATAGCAGTCATAAATTTTGATAGTAACACTTCAAAACTACTAGTAACAATGATGTCAACCACATAAATTAAGATAAAAGAGTACCAAAAATACCATGATAAATGAAAAGATAAGTGTTAGTTTTAGATTCAACAAAACCAATTTCTTGAAAGAATGAACTACGACGTTCAAACCAAGCACGAGGGGCCTGTTTGAGACCATAAAGAGATCTGTGAAAGTGACAAACTTAATCAAGATGAAGAGTGTCAGCGAACCCTTGTGGTTGTTGCATGTAGATTATTTCATTTAGGCATTTTGGATGTTTAGTTGGTGAATAAGCCAAGAGTGGGAGACAACTAGAGATAGAACCAGACGGATAGTAGTGGGTTTGACAATAGGGCTAAAAGTTTTATTGTAATCAAGACCCTCTTGTTGATTGAACCCTTTGGCCACTAAGCAAGCTTTGTATCTTTCAATAGAACCATCAGCCTTCCTTTTAATTCGAAACACCCACTTGCAACCTATAACATTTATCTGAGGAGGAAGAGGGACAAAAGACCAAGTGCCATTCTTTATTAGGGCATTAAATTCATCATCCATAGCCCTTCGCCAGTGAGGGTATTTGTTGGTAGTAGTGAAAGAGGTAGGCTCAATTTGGGTATCATTAGAGATGAATGTTAGTAGGGCTCTAGGTGGATGGTGGGCTTTGAAGCAAGTTACAATGGGATGAGTGTTAAGAAAAGAGTTTGGATGAGGTGGGGAAGAAGGAGGTTGAGAGTCATAAGGAAGATCAATGAAGATATCCAAAGAGGGAGAAGAGGATAAAGAAGAGATCTATATTTTAACAAAGACTTACATACTACCACCAAATGGTGGTCTAAATAAATATATTAGTCCTATCTTTTAGAATTTATAATAAAATAAAATTATAATGTTTGGTTGCTTAGACACTAATCATAAGCACACAATATGCAAAATTGACATCGAACTTGGTCTTAAAATGAAAAATTTTATTATGTTGATGTCTTAGTACATATTCTCTAATATATGGTTACATGTCTAAGCAACAATCTAATGCCCACAAAATAGAAATGCGTGAGATATTAATTTTTTATTAGATAGTTAAAATAAAATATTTTAAAATAAAATTGGGGTGATAATTTTCAACTTTGAATTACATTTGATATTTCTAATATTTAGTTTCTATTTAAGTTTTATTTAACACATATTTCCTTTATTCGGGAATCTTTAGAGAAGAAAATCAAGTCTTTCTTTACGGTAGTTTTTTTAGAAAAGAAAATTAATTTAAGTTAATTTTTCCCATAGTTAATTATGGATAAATAAGTAAAGAGATACGTAGGGTTCTTTGGTTTTTGGAAAAATATATAGATGCCACATCACGGGGGGGGGGGGGGGGGGGGGGGTGGGCGGGGGTTTTGAAAAAAAAGAAGGGGAAATACTTTGTAGACTCTCCCTCTACACCTCCTATCCCTTTCTTTTAGTAATATGACTTATGCAAGAGAAATGTGATTCTTGAACCCAAAGATAGGACTTCAAATGATTATCTTGCCCCATAATATGTGAAAATTACACTTTGCTGATATACTTTGACTTATATGTGTTTGATAAGCGCATTTATTTGCGAATCTTAGAGCATAAATCATACTTTTTACACATTTTAAACAAGTTATCTTGAAGTATTTTACTGTTGGTGTATTTATAGGGTAAATTTGTAAAAAGGATGAATGTGGAGCTAAAAGGCATGAAAATGAATATTTTGGAGGATGTTTAAAGGTTAGGATCAATCTGTTCTTGTGAGTCTAAATTTGGAAGTCTGGATTAAAAGATATGAAGCCATTTTTAGAAGGACAAAATAGGGTTTTAAGTTTAATATATATATATATATATATATTTATTTATTTAGGAATTTTTTTTTCATGTTTATTTTGCATTGAAAATGTGAAGTATTTTATCTCGATATCCATCCTATAAAAAGCCCAACCCCACCCCACTCTAGACACATTGAAAGTTATTCAAGCTTTTCTTCCTTGATAGAATTCCATGAGTTGGCTTTTTTAAGAGAGTTGATTACCTTTAGTATAATTTCATTGTTCACGTATGTCTTCTTTGCCTTTCAATTTTTTTAAGTTCAGTTTTTTTTTTTTCTCCAATAGATTGACATTTCTTTATACATTATAATTTTTTCTTTCTATTGAATAAAATAGAATTGTTATTTTTATTATCATTTTCATTTTCATCTTCATCTCTCTCTCTCTCTCTCTCTGCAAAACTTCATTCTTTAGATATTAATCCAATCCTAATGACTATGGTTGAGATAGTTAGATCGGGCTAGCATAGCAAAATTTTATTCATTCAAGAGCAATTCACATCTCACATCAATTGAAGGAATGAGATTGTATTCTCTCCCTATGATCAACCCTTTTGTTGCATGATCCGTGCGCTTGCGATATTTACTTTTATTTTACAAACAAGTTTTTGGCTCCGTAGCTGTAAAAAAAAAATTATACATGATTCGAAAAAAAAAGAAGAAGTTTTCTTTGTTTGATCTAGTTAGATTTTTTTTAAGGTTTAGGTAATAGGATCTCCAATTGTGTTTGTTTTATTTGCTTGGTCGTGCATGAATGTTGGGTGGGGAAGAACTTGATCGGATGATTAGAATGAATGGAATTGTCCATAAATTCTAAGTCTCCAATCATAATAGAAAATAATGAGACCTCACCTAAGAGTCTTATAGATAGATTTTATCCAACTTAATTTGCACAACCCTCATGTATATGTTTGCCTGACGTGAGGAATAATAATTTTGAACTTAAACCATATTATTTGTTTATGTCACCCCAATTTCAAGGGTTATTAAATCAGGATATGTATTTATTTCTTATGGAGTTTGAGAAGGTCTGTGTCCTTATGAAAGTGTAACAACTCACTAATGATGTCGTAAGATTACAATTTATAACATTTGCACTAAATGACTAAGCCAAAAATGGTTTTATAGTTTACTTCGAGATAGTATTACCACATGGGAATATTCACTGTCTTATTTCTGAAGAAATTCTTTCATTTCCCAAAGACGAATAAAGTAAGAAATGATATTCTTCAATTTTGTCAAAAACCCAATAAGTCATTTGCTAAGGTAATGGAGAGGTTCCATAGGCTCCTCCAAGAATGCCATCACCATGGTTTAGAATGATGACATTTATGTCAAGTAAGGTATTGATTATCAAACTAAACAACTTTTAGAATCTATGTGCCCTACAAGGTTTACATCGTTCATTGATGATTGCAAAACTTGGGAATTTCTTCTTAGACTTAGTAGGTAAAACTAGAGAATGAGACTCAACCCAAGAATCTGAAAAGGGTAATAGGGGATATTTTGTTGATAGCTAAGTTTATAAGGATGCACAAATAGATAGGTTTTGAAAAATTAGAGACTTTAGTAGTAAAAGTTGCACCACCACAATCAAATCAAATATATTTTATTGACAAATCTATTGCTATATGTGCATGGTGTCAGTCTTCTACACATGTTATTGAAGAATTCCATAGCTATTCTGAAGGCCAACATGAAAATGTCAATGCGATGTTTCCAAACTTGTCAGTAACACATACAATTATGGGTGGATGAATCATTCGAACTTTTCATACTCTCAAGGGAAAAACCAAAATGGATTAAGCAATTATTCCACACAAAATCAATTTGGAACTCCTAAAAAATAAAATGTACAATTTTCTTAAAATTAAAATGTTCAATTCTCTCAAGCCTCAAATTTTCAAAATATCAATTTAGCTAGGCCTGTCAATTTATCTGTTGTGCCTTGTATGCCTCTCATTACACAAAATCAAGCATTACTTGGTTTCAATAGAGATAATCATTCAGAGTTTTCTTGTATCTCTACCTTAGATAAGAATATGAAAGTATTCTTCAGCACTTTAATGACTTTTATGCATAATATGAAAAAACAAAATTTTCACTCTTGCGAGTACATTTCAGAGCAAGAAAAAGGTAAAATGCTGAGCCAACCTAAGTTAAATTCTATGCCTCAAATTCAACAAAGACCACCAAATTTACCAAATCAAGTCAACCAAGTTGAAACTTCCCCTTCTTCCTTAGAGCCAATTAATTTTGTGTATGTATTTAGTAGTGGAAAATGTTATTTAACAAGTGAATCTTATATTAATGAAAAGAGCAAAATTTAGTGACCATTCTGATTAGGAGAATGTTCAATTGTTTCATAATGAGGGTTTGTCTGAGAAACTCATAAAAGTTGAGGATGAACTAATTGCTTTAGAGGTACCTAAGTTTGCTAAACCATAATCTGAAACCTTGAGAAAGTAGCAAACTTCATATGAGAGATCTTATGTACTTATGTGCCCTTTTCCTAACCGATTGAAAGTAATAAAAGGAATGCAAACATTGACAAAATTCTAGAAGTTTTAAAAATGTGGTGTTAGTATGATAGAGAATTCACATTCGCATCTTATATAATTAAGCATCTTGTTATTTATATACCAATTTAGAATGAAGTATTATTTTTGAACCCTTAACAATACCAAATGTTAGGTATTTGAACAATGTGTTAAAAGCTCTAAAACTGATAGAACGAATTGAATCAAGCCTTTTAATCTATCTCATACTAGGCTTGCTCAATTTAGTGCCCATACATGAAAATAAGCCACATACATGAAAATAAGTCACATACGTAGATACAAGATCATGCTAAATTATTATACCACTAATGCCTTAATTGCATTTTATTCGTCCTTAAGATAATACAAAATTGCGAATTTGGCATACATATAGAGCTATAAAAGTCATGCTCCTCCAAGAAAATCCTCCCCCTTTTTTTTTTGGGATTTAAAGTCTATTCAAATCAACTTAAACACACCTCCACTACATCCTTAGGGTTTCTTTTATATATAATTTAAATATACGATGCGGCTCCACCATTAGCCCTAAGGAGATTCGAACCATTGACCTCATACTATAGGGCATTAGTCTTTGCCAACTGAGTTAACCCTTGAGGTTGAAAAGTCTCATTTTACGAATAAAGATCTTTTTGCTTTCAAATTTATGGTTGTTGGATTATTATGTAGTACCTACACCATAAGGACCAACTAAAGTATGCATAAGGGCATTAATATAAATATAACTTTTATTTTATAAAGATGTGATGGTATTTTACATCCATTTCTAATTAGAAAATTTTTATCTAATATAAGAGCTGCATAAATAAATATCATTTTTTCTTAGTTATAATTGAGTTTAAATTTACACATTATCACTGATAAGTGGTTCAAAAATATTTTTTTGCAACCTCAAAGGGTGGCTCATTAGCAAAAAACTAATATTTCCACATAGGAGGTTAGAGTCTGATTCCCTCAGGGTTTTCCACATAGGAGATCAGAGTTTGATTTCCCTAAGGGTCGAGGTGAAACTTTGCCTTACATTTAATAGTCGCCCTCGAGGATGTAATCAAGGTACCCAAAAATTGGCCTAGACAAACCTTAATTCTAAAAAATATATTTTTTGTAACAAGAGTTTTCATATCATTTTGTATGCCTAACTGGTTTTGCAGATCTATATTGACCCCACAATAGAATGGATCGGATTAGTTGCAAAGACTAATGAGAACCATTCAACTTCCACTGAAAATAGTGGAGAATACTTAATACACTCGTCTGAGTGGCCCCAAAGGTATGATGAGTCAAACTCAAGACCTCATCTTCCTTAGGCGATCACCCCTTTTCCAATTCGACTGGCCCCTCGTTAAAAATAAAAGCATCTAATACTTGGTAATTCGGTCGCGAATGTTAAATATAAGATTGTGAAAAGTCAGTACTCAACTTTAAAATAAAGATCATCATATTGTACATTGATACTTTATTTCATGTTCTTTTTTTTTTTTGTAGAAAGTTAATTCTATTAACTAAAAGGAAAAGCCTCAATTACATCCTACCGCTAATTGATCAAACAATAGTAACCATCGAATATTAGGGGGTGGGGTTGCAATATTAAGAAAGGCATCTTGAGTAAGTGCGCGCCTCTATTACATCCTACCGCTAATTAATCAAACAATAGTAACCATCGAATATTAGGGGGTGGGGTTGCAATATTAAGAAAGGCATCTTGAGTAAGTGCGCTTTGTTTTGCCAAATCATTAGCTACCATATTTGCTTCCTGATAGACGTGTCGAAAACTAATTTCATTGAACGATGGTAGGATCCCCTTGATATCAGCCATGATGGGAAAGAGTTTCCAAGGTGTTGTGGTTGAGTCGTGATTTAGAATATGTGCTAATGCACGGTTGTCCGTCTACAGTTGGATATTCGTCAACTTAAAGTCACGGGCCCATATTAGCGCTTGACGTACTACTAGCGCTTCAATTATGAGAATTTCTTGAAGTTGTGTTCCCCTTCCAAAACTGAAGATCATCTGTCCTTGTCCATCTCTTGCTATTTCATGTTCTCATTGGTCCTATCTTTATGTTTTTTGATCATTAACACATGAAGATATTGACCTTTCAAATAATTAAGATTTTGAAATTAAAACCAAGTTTCCAATTTGGGTCCTATTTTTTAAATTAAATTCCTTAAACATAGATAATTGTAACTCAAGGCCATTCCCCTTTTCATTTCCACCCATTACAACCTAGATAAGTTGTCTTTCATACAACTTACTTCAATGAATAATTTTATTTTAATTACTAGATAATATTTCTTTATATCTACATATACTTTATCTTGAAGGATAATCAATTGCATGACCCATTATTATTGCCCTTAAAAAATATATCAATGCTTGAAGATCTTGACATTTCTGACAATAATCTCAAATGAATTTCCTAAGAACATGAATGTGCTTTTTTTTTTTCCTTTTAAATTTGACATTCTTGAGCATGTGTAAAAACAAGTTTGTAGGTTTTATTCCCTCTCATTTATTTTAATTGATCTAAATATGTTAGATCTGTGAAATAATCAATTTATTGGTAGAGTGCCCAATAGGCAAACTTAAAATAAACTTCATTGTTACATTTGATCCTATCAAAAAATAATTTTCATGCAATGAAAAGAGTTTTTAATATAATAAATATTTTTTCTTTGGTAGAATATGACAAATATATGCATCTTGAGTCTTGATGGTTACTTTTTCACGTGATTCTTCCCTATAATTTTATAAAGTATAATCCCATTTATGCTTCTAGATATAAATGAGAACTCTACACTTTACAACATCCAAGATTGGTTGTCTATTAGGGTCTAAAACATAATCTCACTTCTTATGAGATAATCATTTTCTTGGTTATATTTTACCATTGTGGTATCAGATGCATAAGTTACATGTTTTAGATCTTTCGGATAACAATTTAACGGGAACCATACATTTTTGTTTCAACAACATCACTTCGTAGCTAAAAGAATCCCAAGTAGATAATTGTTTTGAATTTGATTTGGGTAGCTACACAAAGAAAATACCTACAATGTAAATTTTACTACAAAGGAAAAAATTTTACAGTAAAATTTTTGCACATACAAAAGTCTTTCTCTTTATTAATTTAAAGGGATCGATTTATCCCTAAACTAATTATTGGTGATATACTATCTCAAGTTGGGGAACGCAGAGGCTTGTGTTCACCAGAATTTTTCTCACAATTCTCTAATGGACTATTTATCAAAATCCTTCTAAGAGTTGAAATTAGTAGAGAGTTTGGATGTATCCCACAACAAGTTAATTGGAATGATATCTTCTCAATTGATTATATTATCTTTTTCATCCACTTTTAATATGGCTTTCAATCAACTCTTAGGAAAGATCACTTATATAAAAAAAACTTTGTTACTTTCATAGTGAAAAGCTATACTGGTAGGACTTTGTATACCTTCAATTAAAATTAAGTATTCAACACATTATAACAAACATAAAAGTGACGATAAAGAACAAAATATACTCGAAAACAACTTATTTTTTTATTCATATGTGGCTATTTAGTTTCTTTTGGGGTTGTTGTTGTCCCTCTTCTTCTAAATAAAAATTGGTGTTTAAGGTACTACAAAATTGTAGATAAATGCATTGATTGGTACAATGATAGGTTCATCTGGTGTTTGTATTTATAAAATACCACTAGAAATTTTTTTTATTTTTTTATTTTGGTAAAGAACACTTCATTCATGAACTAAGAAAAATATAGACACACAAAAAAAAAAGGAAAATACAGACATAAAAAAAAGAAGGAAAAATACAACAGATAAATGCATGAAAACACAAGGTTCGGTCAGAACCAAGGAGTGGAAATTGACCAGACTGTTGTACATGCAATGACAGGGTCATCTAGGCTAAGGGATGGGTCAAGCCCAATACACCTTTAGAACAAAAGCTATAACAAATACAGCAATAGGTAAACTAAGGGTGTCAATTCGATACGGTATTGGTAATTCGATAAGGTATGATACCGTACAACATTTCAAACCGTCCAACCAAAACCGTACCATACCGTATAAATTTGGTACGATATGAAAATGGTATTTTAAAAACGATTCAATACGGTTTCGGTATAAAATCGGTATGACAAAAACGGAATGGTTCAGCATATGGTATAGTATTAATTCGATATAAAATCATATTACTTTGCTAATGAACCTTGTTGCGTTGGGTTGGAAGCTTGAGAAGATAATTGGTCTCTTATTGGCATACTCAAACACGACCTGTTCACCCAGTTGAGGGCACATGAAAAGAACACAGGTAAGAATTATAGATGAGAAAGAGAAGAGATTGATTAAGCCAAATAACAGCCAGGGGAAACATACCCTTAAGGACATGGATGAGACAAAAAAATGGAGACAACATTAGCTATTATGGAATTCAAACTTGCCTACATGTTTGTCTGTTCTCTCCTATACAAGACAATACATTTTTTAGGCTTCCAATATAACAAAACACCCATGTAAATTTCATACTTGAAATGCTAGGAAAATTGCAAATACAAATGAAACGCTATGCTTTTTTGGCTCTTGCTACTGGGAGGTTAATGGTTATTAGGCAAGTAGGCAACCTATTTGGTGGGGAAACAAATAATAGAAATACACCTTGGTTATTCACCTATTAGGGTTTAAAGGTTAAACTAAAATTACAAAACTAACCTTAAAAACGGTATGAAAAATGGTATTCTGTAATTTGCTAACGGTATACGGTATGTACCGACGATATACCCTCTAAAACTGAAACCATATCGTACCGAATTTTAGAAAACAGTTTCGGTACATAACGTACCAAATTTGAATCGGTACAGTAAGATGCGGTTTTAAATGGTATTGTACGGTATGGTTAAATGGTTTCGGTACCATATTGACACCCTTAAGGTAAACATCAACACCCACATAGGGGGAGACACACCACAAATGCGGAGATGTACACACCACAAGGGCGGACACAAAACTTGCCACAAGGGCGGAATTATGGTCGTTGGTAGCATCAATATTGCGGAGAAGGTTCTGACCTGCCATCCATCTTTGCAGTAGAGGCGTACCTGTAAAGCTCGCCGCAGTAGAACTTGTACTTCCAGAGCTGAAATTGTTCTGCGGTATGCACCAAAGTTTGCTACAACCAAAGATATTTGTTTTTGTTTTTGTGAACCGAAAAAGGGAGAAGAGAAGTGGGAGATGAAAGAGATGGAAGGGAAAACGAAGAGAGGCGATGAGAGAGATCGACAGGAAAAACAAAAGATCGAAGCCAAAAACTCTAGATTTGGTTTTCTAAGCAGATGAGGAGAGAAGAGGAGGGAGGTGAGCAGATGAGGGACTAGAAGAGTGAAGCAAAAACACTAGATCTGGTTTTCCGAGCAGATGAGGAGAGAAGAGGAGGGAGGTGAGCAGATGAGGGAGGAGAGGAGGAAGGTGCAAAAGGCGTAAAAAAGAGGAGGGCGGTGAGCAGATGAGGGAGGAGAGGAGGGTGAAACGGAGGCGGAGAGATTACAGAGACGAGTCTCCGCCTCAAATGGCGGTAGGTGGGGTGTTGCTCAGCGTGGGTAGGATTCTATTTCAGAGAAAATGGTGCAGAGGTGTTCTATTAGGACTTACTAGCAAATTTATTACTATTCAATAAAAGTAGTATGAAACTTTTATTAATTTGGTAAGAAATTTATTTTATTTTATTTATTTTGAGATCGGGTATTTTCCACTTATACATATATATACACATAAAGGTGTGTGTAAGGATTAGTTTTTTCGTGTAAAGTTGATTCTAAAAAAAAAAAAAAAAAAGCTTTGAATGAAATATTTCTTTGATAGATGGAGAATGGATTATAGGTGATGACCAAATTCAAGAAAAAGGAAAAAAATTAAGATAAAATAATATTATGTCTAGACACATCTTTATGTCCACATCATTGTTAAAATAATTTTTATATGGTAACATGGAATTTATGTTTAGACACATAGAGGTACATATAGGGTAAAATGATTATCGTATTATTATGCATGCAAAGAAAAATCTTTTTTTGTTACTTTAATTCAGGTGTTTCTATTAGACCCACATGCATATTATTCTTTTGTTATTTTTGTAGAATATTTTTTTTTTGTTGAAGTTTACATGGCCTTGAGTTTTAGTTTTTTCATTTGCATTTTATGTAAACATGGTGTACAATGCATCATTATAAGGTATTCTAAAATAACAAATATAATAATTTACATAAAAATAGATCACTATTCAAATATTTATATAGAAGGTCTACAACTTCAATAACCATTTTTTTTTAAATGAAAGGAGTGTTCTTTATTGCATTTTAAGGGCATCTAACTATTTTTCATCATCAGATTGTAAGGCCTTTTAACCAACATGAGGTGATTTGGGCATATAAAGGGTCATCCAATAGAGTGAGAGTTTTCATTTTATATAGGACAATCATTTCATCCTATCTAGGTCTTGGTGTAGGCACTGCACAATTTTGTAAGTTTTGATTTAAATAGATTATGTGGTTTGTTCCTTGAATTTGTGAACAATTTTATGTAAATGTTCCAATGTACTTTTTATCTTCTTGTTAATGATAATATGGAATCCAAAGCTTATCCAACAATAGCCTCGAGTTTGCATTCTCTATATTTTGTTATCTACATGAAATAACAAATTCAAATTCAAATGGTAGTGATGAACCCTTAGATCTAAATTTCAACACTTTTATAATCAAAATTATAGTGAAAATCATGTAGTTATTATTTTATTATAAATGAATATCGCAAAACTTATCATCTCTTGGTGATACTAATCATAAACAAACATTGATACCCACATGCAGTTATCAAAAATATATAAGAAAGTATCTAAAACTACTTAGGAGCTCAAAACAAAAATGGTAAAAGAATTAAAAATAGAGCATTTTGACCCAACATTATCCAAGCAAAACTTTTATTTTAATAAAAATATATTTTATAATTTAAGAATGAGAATGTGTATTATTTTGTTCATTTTTATTTTATTTTTAGGATGACCAAAGAATTGATTAACCAAAATTTGAGAAAGGGAGGGGAAATGTTAAAACAAAAAAGCAAAGGACAAAGTCTTACCGAAGCAATAAGACATGCCCTAAAAAAAATGGAAATGCAAAGAAATATGAACTAGGCACTAAATGCCAAAATAGAAAGCCAAGGAAAACTCAAGGAACATAGTTAGTTTTTCCTATTTTTCTCTTCTTCCTAGAATACTCGAGCTCGACAATGAAATCTTCTTCAAAGCGGAGGCACACTTTAGTAGATCTGCTACTTCTTTAATGTGTATTCTTATATTATTTAATTTAATAAAAGTATAAGACTATAAATGTTTGTGTATACTTTTAAATTCATAACTTTATGTGCAAAATGATCTAATAATTGAGACATTTACTATTATCATGTGAATGAATGATCATTCTCCCAATTTATTTATTAGAAAAGAACATTGTTTGTTTGCATGTTGATACATCTAGAGTCTTAAATGTAAACTTTAAAATGACTTATCTATCTTTTATCAAAATGAAAATTTGATGATGCCTTGAACAACCCTTTTTGGTTTGCCTACGTTATGTTACATGCATCTTGACTACATCCTTAGGGGAGTAACTGTTACATATAATTTATATATAAAGCCGGGCTTCACCATTAGCCCCGAGGGGATTCAAATTTTAACGTGAACTTGGAGGTGTTGGTTTTTTACCAACTAGATCACCCCTCGGGGTTCTTGTACATTTCCTTGTTAGCCCTATGTTAATGCAAGGGCCATGGTCACTAAGTAGCATTTATTTCCCCTTTATTCTATAATGTTTATTTTTTGAGTAAACTTCCTAAACAGTTTTGGCAATCCAAATATATATATTGGAGTGTATAGTAATGTCTTCCTTGTACATATATGAACTATACCAACAAAAAGTGGATATACATAACTGAAGAGAGAGAATGCTAGCCAGTCTTAAACCGATTTGACTAGAGGCTTTTAAGAATCTGTTTTCAGCCATGCTTTCACAAGGGTTTGGCTCCTTTCTAGGGAGAGTTTCTCCCAAGAGTAACTTGAAAGTTGAAACCCGAGAATATCCCCAAACCCAAACCCAAACCCAATTTGGTTTCCTTCTTTTGCAGGCTTTGTCTTAGCTTCATCTTCATCTTCTCCATTTCTGCAGGAAGTTTCTATCTTAGGATCACTTGCAGGCTTCTTCCCTCCATCTTCCTCATTGCAGGTGATGCGTCCAAAATCTGCTCAGCCCTTAGATCTCCTTAGAATGACCTGCAAAACAAAAGCGTCAGATTTGGCCTGACCGCTGGGGTCGGGAGTCCACCTCCGAAGGCTAAGTCAATCGATGAACTTAATCACAAACGGCTCTGCTAGAAGCGCAGAGCTAAGGAATGAATAACTAGAAAACGATTTAGATCATAAGCATCTGAGTGTTTACGTCCAAACGTGTGTATGGATTTGGATCTCCCTTTACCTTGTAGGTAAGTGATGTTTATATAGAGTGTACCTTCGAATCTTCTTCGTTGGATGTATTTGAGCCTTCTTCGGATAGTCGTTGGATTCTAACAGTTAGATCCGTTGAGCGATAGACTTCTACTAGTTTGAACTAGTAGAGGACTCCTAGGATAATCTCATAGTTATTTGATGATTATCCCTTCAATAATGATAAGTGACAGCCACCAAGTTGTGTCTGCCATCATTAGGGTAATTAAACTAATCCATAAGTCGGATTAACCTAATCCTCAGCAAGCTATCTCCTGGACCCGACTTGCTCGGAAGCGAGTCGATTCCCTTCGTCTCGACCGGAGTCAAAGATCAAACCAAGTATGAACCAGGTTCGATCATATTTTCTCCACATCATGAGCCCCCCAGACCAAGCGTTCGGTCGATCCCGAGGGCTTGGTTTTTAACTGGGTTCGTCGTCCAGCCATGGTTTTTGCATACCCCACTAAATGTCATATCACATTTAACGCAGTGGTCACTTTTTTCCTCGAGCATTGTGAGGGCAATGCCACGCGTCCTTTTGCAGTCGAACGATCGTGGCTCACGCAACCCAAGCAACGGTTTCTGAATGCCTGTTTTGGATTCGTGAGTTCAAACTTTCAAAAAGTCTTCAAATCTCGATCGTTGATGCCGAATAAATCTTGATCGTTCACGTCCTCGAACACTCGTGCGGGTGCTTAAAAGCGGTTCATTGTCTTCGTAGGTTTCATTCTTCTTGTCTTGGAATTTTGAAACCTCGTCGTCTCCTTCGCGCCTTCTCGTTCTCAAGCCTTTTGCCTTATTGAATCAGTTAGTTTACTGATCTCTTTGCAAAGTTAACTTCTTGTCTCCAGGTTTTTCTTTTTCTTTTTGTACCGTACTGAGACTTTAGCAATGGAGGACAATAGGGTTTCTCCCGAAGCTTCCCCCGTGCCCAATGCCGGTAATACTGATAATGGTAACGAGGCTTTTGTTTCCCTTCCCTCTGAGCAGTCAGATAGTGATAATAAAACCCTAACTGCTCTTTGGCGTGACTTCGTAGAAGTCAACCAGAAGAGATTAGAAGGAAAAGCTGAAACTTCCTCCGCCCTTCTTGAGTCTGGACCATCCATGATCCTAGGGTGACCGCTGAGTCTTCTGGGAAGTCAAAACAAACTTCCAAACCTAGTGGCAGACCTGATTCTGGTGCCTCCTCGTATAAGGAGGAAACTCTTCTTTCGGCCATTCAGGGTTTTGATTTTCCTTCCTCTTACCAACTTAGGGCTCCAAACCCTGATGAGAGGGTTGATTCGACCCTTCCAGGTGAATTTTCCCTATATATAGATGCACTGGAAAGCGGGGTTCGCTTTCCTTTCTTCAATCCTTTGTTTGCAGCCATCCTAAATCACTGGGATATTTGCCCTGGAATGCTCCTTCCCAATAGCTAGTGTCTCATTGTCGGCTTCTTGGGTTTATGTTTTGAACTTGGCGTTATGCCTTCTCTTGCTCTTTTTGTGCATTTTCATCTTCTTTCTATCTCCCATCCTCCCGGTTGGGTTGTGCTTTCCAAGAGCAATAAAACTGAGCTTGGCTGGAGGGGCATCATTCTTGCCAAAGGAACTTGCCCTTCCAATCACAAAGGATGGCGCCATCGATATTTTT
Organism: Hakea prostrata; assembly: GCF_041222555.1. Classification (NCBI taxonomy): domain Eukaryota; kingdom Viridiplantae; phylum Streptophyta; class Magnoliopsida; order Proteales; family Proteaceae; genus Hakea; species Hakea prostrata. Next base: position 10,361,100 of record NC_142604.1, on the reverse strand, counting down.
TCTGTCGAGCGCCTCAATCAGATCTCAACTTCCCGACCGTTTGGAAACAATATACTTCATACTCTGAGGGTAACCGGGTTCTTCCCTTATCCAAAGAAGACAAAATGGCCGTCAGGAAGATCAAATCAATTCCATGGTATTAAGAGATACATGGATATGAGATGGAATACAACTCCATCCTTCAGTACTGGGGACTGGCTCATCGTGAGCTTCTTAACCATCATCCTTCAATTTTCTAAGAGTGATATGTCTTTTTGCAATCCTGATTTTTGTCCTTCTTTGCAGTGCCACCAAGAATGAACCCTGAGAATCTTCGGGCAAAGGCTGCCAAGGCCGTTGTGACAGCTGAGCAACGGTCGCCCCGAGCCTTGACTGCTGAACAAGTGGTTTCTATTCCCTCTCCCGACCCTTCCTACAAGGGTATCAGGAACTTGAAGCCCGTGGTTGATGCTTCGGGAAAAGGGAAAAAACCAATGGTGGAAGAGTCTGTCATCCCCTCCGGCGCTCGAACTAAAAGGAGGCACGATTAGGTTGATGCTTCCTCCCAGAAAAAATCCAAAAAGAATGAAGATTGCGAGGAGATCTTCATGCCTCAGTGGACACTGAAGCAAACTGATAGGGCAACACAAGACCCTGAGAAAGCTACAAAATGGAGTTCTCTTGGTCTTCTACCTGCTGATCGCCAGGCCTTTGAAGCCCTGGATGATGATGCCCTTGTAAGTCAGTCCACAAGGTACCGTTCCTCCTGATCTTTCATTAATTGCTTTTCATAATTTCTTATGAATTCTTCTGATAATCTCCTCGTCCCCAGTAATGATGTGTTGAGCTTTTACCAACACATGGAGGCATTGAGCCGAGTTGGTCGCAATGGCTCCTTGCTGCAGACCTGTGAAGAGAATTTGGTGAAGGCCAATTTTGAAATAGAATGGCTGAAGGCAGCAGCCGAAGAGCTGCAAGTGAAGCATGCTGAGGAGATGAATTCCTTGAAAAAGGCCCTCGATTCTTCGAAGGCCCGCGCTGTTGCTGCCGCGCGAGGCTAGGAAGCAGAAGAAAGTTGCCACGTTGTTCGGTGACAGTCTTGAGTTTAAGGCCATAGAGAACGAACGTATATTGAAGATGGCCGTTCCTAGCAAACCCGAACACATCAAACCAGAGCTTCGAAGGGATTGTGTTCGGAAGTATCTAAACAACGTTCCTTTCTCCAAACTGCTGGGCGCCTTCAACCTTCAAGCTTACCGCTTGGGGCAGAATGATGTTTGGGAAAAGATCCTCGAATCTGATCCTTCCTTTGACACAACTCCATTTCGTGAGAGTATGTCACAAAGAAGTCTTTGGGAAGCTTAAGTTGGCCTTCCCAGACTGGGCTTTGGGAGAGGATGATCCTTTTCCAGCTGACCCGAATTATGAGGAATATCTTGATGATTCCATTCCCCTCCAAGAAGAAACTTCACAACTTGCTGCTGAAAAGAAAACTGATGAAGACGATCCTGAGAAAGACTCCTCAGTAGTTAATGAAGAAGAGTCTTAGGGAGTCAAGGGTTTTTTTTTTTTTTTTGTAAAGCTTGACCCTCCATAATCAATGAAAATAGGACTTTTCCAATGATTGCCTAAATATTTCCTCATCCTATCTCCAAAAGCTTGTTTTGGAAATAAAATATAAATGATATAACTTATCGCTTATCACTTGACTCCTTGTATCTTGACGAGGGATGACCTTTAGGATATCATGAAGAGGCGTTCGGGAGAGATGTTTCAGCTTCCAGCTTTTACATATTCTCAACTGCTCCTTCATTTATTACGAAGTCCAAACGTTTCCCTACCTTTGTGTACCACTTCTCCCAACGAGTTGGAAATATAAATATCATTTAAGTGGTGGCGCGACGGTTGGAGGTATTCTCGTACCAGGTGCATACTTCCACATGGCTTTCCTCTGACCGTCGATCTTGCTTTTTGAAGAACTCGAAGCGTTTCTTTGATCCGGTCCTTTGGTTGCCTTTGGCTCACTCCCTGAGGCTATTTAAGTTCCTCAAGGGTACTTCTCATTTATCCTGATATCTGCAAGTTAGATTTGCAAAACAAAACAACATTCCGTCTTCCTTTTCCGCGTTCGTACTTCTCGTACTCCAACAATATTTTCGATCAGCATCTGAACAAGTAAGCTTTTACTTTGCCCATGTCATGAATCTCTTCTCCTTCTCCCTGAGTGAACTTCACAGTAGTAATTCTTGGGGTTCACTTAATGGGTATTTGAGAATTAGGGTTTTCCCTTTTTCTGAGTGTTGTTGGATTTTCGTACTGATACCGCCTTTTCTGTATTCGCAGTGCCTCCCAGAATCGATCTGAGTTTTATTAGGGCAAAGTCCTGCAAGAAGACTGTCTCAGTATCAACGCAGGTTGCCGCCAGTGAGGTGATTGCATCTGATGAATCTTCTAAGCGTAAGGAGACTGTTGTTGGTGAATCTGCAGATCAGATTCCCATAGTTTCTACTGACGTTTCTCCTATGCTCCCTCCGCCTAAAGAGACCGTTCGATCTTCCCAGGAAGATCTTGATCCTTTCGTCACTGTTGGAGAAACCATTCGGGATTCTTCAAAGGAGACCCTTCGGGCATCTGAGGCAACTATGTTGGCATCTGACGAAGGCGCGGTCCCAGCAGGTGCTGCTTCTATTTCCAATTCTAGTGCTTGTTTGGCATCCTCTTCCTCTCCTTCTTTGGAGCCGGAGGATTTGGCCACTAGGAAGCGCCGTCGGTTGGTGGATGATGTAGCTCATCCTTCTCTTGATGTAGCTCATCCTTCTCCTCCTTCAAGGAAGTCTGAATTAGTGTCAAACGAGTTTGACAAAGCGTTTGAGTGGTGCATTGCTGCTCAAATGCCTAGCCAGAGCAAATTTCTTCCAAACTTCCAAACGATGACTTTATGAAGTCACTGGTGATGTAAGTTTTTCTTCATTATCTTTTGATGCTGAAGATTATTCTTTTACTCCTGTCTAAGTCGGAAGTTGTTTGCAGGAGTCTTACTGGCAACTTCCACAACCAAGTGGAAGCAGCTTCTAGACTCAGTAAACTGAGTAATGAAGTTTCCAGGCTTCGGGAAGACTCCAAAGCTAAGGACGTTGAAATTTCTCGCCTTAGGAAATTAGCTTGGGAGGTTGCAGGAGAGAAGAACTCTGTGATTGAGCGTCTCCGTTTAGATTTGGATGATGCGAGGGAGAAGATCCGGCGGTTGGAACGAGAAGTAGGAAAGTCAGGGGCGAAAGGATCTGAAGCGTTACCCCAAAGGCAAGCTAACATTCCCTTGCCCGAATCCCTTCCAACTGACGTTCGCAAAGCTTGCATCTTCAAGTATTTGCACAGTAAGCCCTTTGTTGACATGCTGAATGCTTATAACTTGCAGGCATACCGCGATGGTGAAAACGAAGTATGAGAATCGATATTAAGGAAAGATCCTCATTTTGATAAGACTCCCTACAGCGCTGTTTGCCATCCTGAAGTGTTTGCCAAGCTGGGTCTTCCCTCTCCTGACTAGACCAAGGATAAGATTGATCCTCCGCCTCCGGATCTGGATATCATGCATTATCTCGATGATTCCCCTCCTTATGCTCCTCTCCAAGGATTCAGTTATGAAGAACTTGGCCCGAGTATAAGTTTCATCAAAGATCAAACTTCTTCCGGTCAAGCTGGATAAAGAGTATGGAATTGCAGAGGATTTTGATAAACATGCTTTTTCCCGACTCTATTCTTCTTCTTCCTAAATTTGTGTTGCTTCCTGACTTTGTATTACTTCTGGCAAAGTTCTTTCAATCTTGTAACTTCTTGATGATGTCTTTCTCCTTTGACCGAGTGAAGATTGTACCCCAACATTTGTTTTTATATATGCTGGTTGTAAAGGTCGGCCTCTTCTGGTCATTTTAAGAAATAAAGAATTGAACTTCATCCTTGAACTTTGCTAGTCATTTGAGTCATTGTTGCAGTAGGTCTTATAATGCCTTTACTTAGAGATTTCCGGAGAAATTCAATAAGAGTGAGAAGGAACTCATTCAGGTTTTAAACCGATGCCTTGTAGAAGGAACTCACTAGGGTTTTAAACCGATGCCTTTACTTAGAGATTTCCGGAGAAATTCAATAAGTCTGAGAAGGAACTCACTCGGGTTTTAAACCGATGCCTTTACTTAGAGATATTCCGGATTCAATAAGTCTAATAAGGAACTTACTTGGGTGTTAAACCGACGCCTTGTGGAAGGAACTCATTTGGATTTTCATCCGATGCCTTGACTTAAGAAATTCCGAAAAAATACAATAAGTACGTGAAGGGACTTACTCGGATTTTCATCCGATGCCTTGTGGCTGGATCTGTTCTTGAGTGTGGTGTATGATGCCTCCCAATCAAAAGATAGTTGTTGAAAACCAAAAATTGCATTGATTGAGTTGAAATTTCTTACATCACGAACAAAATTGATAATCTTCAAGGATAAAATTTTTTCAGATGCCTGGCATTCCACGAACGATCCAACTCTTTCTGGGTTGTCATGTTCTTTAGCTTGTAAGCTCCCGAACCGACTGGTTTTATAACCATATATGGTCCTTCCCAAGAAGGGTCCAATTTTCTTTGATGGCGTGGATCTGAAGCTAAGGTATTTCTCAATACCAAATCCCCTGCTAAGTATCGACGATTCTTTACTCGGGTATTATAATGTGACGCTATCCTCCGTTGATAATGTTGAGTTCGTGCTATTGCCTTTGCCCGAACTTCATCCAACAAATCAAGACTATCAAGTAGTCCTTGCTCGTTCACTTTTTCTTTGAACTCTCTATCCCGCAATGTTCCTGCCATTACTTCCACAGGTGCCAATGCTTCGGATCCATAAGCTAACCTGAATGGAGTTTCTCCTGTGGGTGTTCGAACTGTAGTTCGGTAGGCCCATAGTACATTATGCAGTTCTTCAACCCATAAGGCTTTATCTGCCTCAAGTCTTCTCTTTATTCCTTCAAGTAGCGTTCGGTTAGTAACCTCTACTTGTCCATTACTCTAGGGGTATGCCACTAATGACATACGATGCTCGATCATGTAAGTTCCACATAATTGCTTGAATTGTGGACAGTCAAATTGGGTACCATGATCAGTAACGATTATCTTCGGCATCCCAAAGCGATATATGATTGACTCAAGTATAAACTTCTCCACCTTTCTTTCAATGATTGTTGCCAGGGCGCTGGCCTCAACCCATTTAGTGAAATAGTCAATTGCTACTATCAGATATTCTCTTCCGCCCAAAGCCTTGGTGAATTTACCCATGATATCGATTCCCCACATCGCAAAAGGGATGGGATCTAGAATTGACGTCATGGTTTCCGTTGGGCGTTTGGATACTGTAGCATGGACTTGACAATTGCTACACCGGCGAACATATTCCATAGCAGCTTGTTGGATCTTAGGCCAATATAACCCAAGTCTTAATATTTCGTGGGCCAAGGCTCATCCACCCATGTGAGCGCCACAAATCCCTTCATGTACTTCGGCCAGAGCCAACTCTGCCCCTTTGGGACCTGGACATCTCAGAAGGGGTCCAGAATAAGATCTTCTGTACAGCCTTCCATTTTGCATAATGAACCTTGCCGATCGTACTCTGACTAATCTTGCCTCTTTTGGATCCTCTGGTAATTTATCATCTCTCAGGTATTCCACTATTGGATCCATCCAACAACGCTCTGCTTCAATGTAAGAAATTTCTTTCTCATGATAACTTGAAAATGTTATCTCTTCAATGTAGACCGAAGGGTCTAAATTTTTCTCTTTGGCATTGGCTAATCGAGATAGCTCATCTGCCACTGTGTTTTCTGTCCTTGGAATCTGACATACCTTCAAATTCCTGAATTCTTTTTGCAATGCTTGCACAATTTCTCGATATTTCTGCAAGCGAGGTTCTTTAATACCATACTCACCCTGAACTTGATTGACAATAAGCTGAGAGTCACTATAAATAGTTACATCTACTACTACCAATGCTTTTGACAATCTAAGCCCAGCTATCAGGGCTTCATATTTTGCTTCATTATTGCTAGCTTCGAATGCAAATCTCAATGCATATCGAATGATGAATCCTGCTGGACTCTTCAAAAGAATTCCAGCTCCTGTTCCATCTTTATTACTCGAACCGTCCACATATACTTCCCAAATGGTTGGTATAGTGGGCTCTTCAACGATGTTCTCCATTGGTGCAGTAGTTTCTACTACAAAATTGACTAGTGCTTGAGCTTTGATTGTTGTTCTAGGCTTAAAGCTTACTTGAAACTCACTGAGTTCAACCGACCAAGCCACCATCCTTCCAGACAAATCAAGTATACGAAGAACTTTACTAAGAGGGAAAGTTGTAAATATCTCTATCGAGTGAGCCTGAAAGTATGGCCGTAGTTTCCTAGCTGCTGTCATGAGAGCTAGAGCCTGCTTCTTGATCTGAGAATACTACGTCTCCACATCAAGTAAAATGTGGCTGACATAATAAATCGGCCACTGCTTTTTATCCTTCTCCCGAATGAGTACCGCATTGACCGCTGAAAGGGATGCTGCTAAATATAGCTGTAAAACTTCTCCCCTTTCGGGTTGGGATAAAAGCGGTGGTCTTCCCAGTGTTTCCTTTAATTCCTCGAAAGCTCTCTGGCATTCTTCAGTCCAATTCGCCTCCTTGCTTCCCCTCAAATCTTTAAGTGCCTTAAAAAATGGTAGACACTTTTCTTCAGATTTTGAGATGAAACGGTTCATAGCAACAATTCTCCCCATCAAACACTGTATATCCCGAACAGTTTTTGGGGCTTCCATATCAATTAAAGCTTGTATTTTGGTTCGATTAGCCTCAATACCTCTTTGTGACACCATGAAGCCCAAGAATTTACCTGAAGTTACTCCAAAGGCGCATTTCTCTGGATTCAACTTCATTTGATATTTTCGCAGTACTGCGAATATTTCAGTTAAATCTGCGATATGCTTTGCCCTTGCAATGCTTTTTACCAGCATATCATCTACATAAGCCTCAACATTTTTTCCGATTAGGTCTTTGAATATCTTGTTGACGGCCCTCTGATATGTAGCTCTTGCATTTTTCAGGCCAAACGGCATGACTTTATAATAGAAGCTTTCACGATCGGTCATGAAAGCCGTAAATTTTTCATCCTCCTTATTCATGAGGATCTGATTATACCTCGAGTAGGCATCCATGAAACTCAAGGTTTCATATCCTGCAGTTGCATCTATCAAGAGGTCAATCCTGGGCAACATATAGCAATCTTTAGGACAAGCCTTATTGAGGTCGGTGTAGTTTGTACACATCCACCACTTCCCATTTGCCTTCTTGACCATTACCACATTGGCTAACCAAGTTGGGCATTCAATTGGTTCTATGAAACCAGAACTCTTCAGTTTTTTGACTTCGCCTCGAATGGCTTCGTACTTTTCTATGGAGAAATTTCTTCTTTTTTGGATAATTGGTTTCACCTTTGGATCTATCTAGAGTTTATGCTCTGCAACATTTCGATCAATACCTAGCATGTCTTCAGCAGACCATGCAAATACATCACTATTTTGTTGAAGAAAAGACTTCAACTCTCCTTTGAACTCTTCCAGCTGCTCAGATCCAATGTAAGTAATCCTTTCTGTATTATCAGTAAACAACTGGATTTGTTCTAGCTTTTCTACCGGCTCGGGCCTTTGCATTTCTGCTTCTTCCCGATCATCTCAAACTTCTATTGGTAGGGCAGTCACCTTCCTTGGGCCCTCCTTATCCTTCAAATAGGCAACATAGCATTGCCGAGAGATCCTCTGGTCAGATGAAACTTGACCAATTCCCATCTTAGTCGGGAATTTTATCTTCAGGTCCTTCGTAGAAACAATAGCACCTAACTTGGACAAAGATGGCCATCCGAGGATAACATTGTAAGCTGGAAGTTCTCGAACCACCAAAAAATTTATTCGGACAGTAGCTTCCTTGGGAAAACTCCCAATCGATAGGTCCAACTGGACAGATCCCTCCGCTATTGCAAACGATCCTGCAAAGCCATATAAATGTGTGGATGATGGCTCCATCAAGTCCTTATCCACCTTAAGCTTTTGATACACCTCATAAGATATTAGGTCCGCAGCAGACCCTGTATCAACTAAAACTCTATGTATTTCATGGCGCGCGATCTCTACCTTGATGATTATGGCATCATCATAAGGTAAACAAACGCCTCTCTCATCCACTTCGCCAAAGGTGATAGAATCTTCACCATTTGGCCTCTTACACTTCTGTATTTCTCCGATTTAGATTTTGTTTTCAACCTCCGGAGTGATTCGGGTTCTGGGCCTCTGAATATTGTAAGGATCAATGATCGAGTAGCATCAATCACCTCCTTACCTTTTTTAGACCTCGGAGCCTCCTTCGGTTGTTCTGGACTAACCGAACGGTCCCTTTTGCAGCCCGCTTCACGTGGCTCCTCTCTTCTCTTGTTAACAAAATTGGACAAATGTCCCTGAGATATCAATCTCTCAATATCCGCCTTCAGATGACGACAATCATTGGTATAATGACCGTAATCCTTGTGGAAGCGACAATATTTTCTTGATCCTGCTGCTCTCCAGGCTTTAAAGGAATCTTTGGAGGCCACTTCAAAATATTCCGCTTCTTAATGATATTTAAAATATCAGCCCAAGGAGTATTTAATGGAGTATATTCACTTTTACCGGGAGATCTCTGCCACCATGCCTGAGGCTTTCCAACTCGATCATGAACATTCTGCTTTGGCTTCTGCTTGTTCTCAGGAGCCTTTTGTTCTTTGGTGGAGGCTTTATTGTCCCCCTGGCGTGCATCTAGGATCTCCGTGACTTCCGCCTGCTTTTGGCATCTCTGTACCAACTCAGCATAAGTTGTAGGCATATCTTGAAGTAATAACTCCAAGAGTCTTCGGTTAGTAAGTCCAGTGAACAAAGCAATTTTAGCTATTTGCTCATTTAGATTCTCTATCTCCATTGTAACTCTATTGAATCTTTTCAGATATTCTCTGATCGATTCGCTCTTCCCTTGTCTAATAGTAAACAAGGTTTCCTCGGTCTTTTAGATCTGGATTCCACTCTAGAATCGCCCTATGAATTTGCGTGCCAACTCATCGAAGTTCACGATCTTTCTCGATGGAAGGTTCGAAAACCATTTGTGCGCCACTCCGGTTAAAGATGAACCAAAAACCCTGCAGAGAATTTCATCAAAATTACCTGTAAGTGCCATAGTCTGTTGATAATAACCAATGTGGGCTGTAGGATCTCCAGAGCCATCGAATGTAGAAAAAGTTGGCAAGCAGAAATTGTGAGGAAACTGGTATCCCACAATTGGCTCGGCAAAAGGGGTCTTTCGAATAACTGAATAGATATCATCAATTATCCTTCCTCTAGCCAATTGTCCAAGCTTCTGATTAATATTGGCCAATTCCTGACCGATATGAGTTGAATGATCTTCTACAACACGATCACGACCTCGAACAAAACGATCATCACGAGCTATTCGATCATCACGAATGGCCCGCTCATCACAAACGGCTCGTCTAACAGTTGGTGAGTGAGTTTTCACTCCTGTATCCAACCTCGTATTCGAATCGGTTGTACTTTCCTGTGGTCTGTCAAACCTATTGTCCTGCCTAGGTAGATCATCGACTCTCCTTGTGAAACCCAGCCCTAACCCTGACCCGGAAACCTTGTTATTTGTAGGTCCTGTGACCCGAAGTAAAGTAAGAAGTCAGCTTTGGGCCATCCCAGTGGAGGACTTGGTGTCTGGCTTTGAATCCATGAGAGTTGATGATGAAGTTCTATTTATGGAAACTGAATCTTGATGAAGATCGGATTAGTTGATGGACTTGGAGTGCTCTCTATTTTGGTTTGAAGGCATTTCTACCAATTAAGTAAGTCACTTGACATGTGTGCAAAACCCCTTTAGGATTGGATTTGATCTGGGCCTTCATGTCACGCCCTCCCAGCCGGTACCCTATCTGGCATACCCGAGAGTGTGATCCCCCCCCCCCCACCCCCAAACGTTTCAAGGGGCCCCCCCCCCAAAAAAAAAAAAAAAAATAAAAAAAAACAAAAAAAAAAAAGGGGGAAATAAAATATAAATCCAAAAATGAAAAAATGAATCATAAACGAAACGGAATAATAGATATAATCAGAGTGTCAAACAGATAAGTAAAGTGAAGCAAAAATCCCACTTTACATCCAGCGGAAAAGTAGCTCGGAAGAATAAACTAGATAAAAGCTAATCCCAGTAGCAAGTACATTGGGTAACTAAATTATTCTCCACTTTGTAGACGACATCCTTGTAGGTGTAGATCTCATAGATAGCACAAGGACGCTTCCACTCAATGGTCGGACTAAGCATCGTACGGAGCATAACCACCCGTGGAATCTTCAGAGTAATTGTGGTAACCGCAATCACCTTCCTGGAGATATGTCTCTTCGCCTTGCGCTTCTTCATAGGGACCGTCATAGTATTCCGTACTGCCAGGATAGTCTAACAACATTGTACAATAAAGGAATGAGTTTCAAAGAAACTCGGTAAAGCGATTAAAATCCATAATAACATAAATGGCGAGAATTCCCGAACAAACATAAATGCAATATGATATGAGACAAACAATGAATGAATGATTCTAACTCTATGTATCTTTGGTCTCTATTGGCAGACATGCTTTAAGTCATAGCACCGTACTTCTTTAGGAAAGTCCACTCACATCCTCAACCATTTAAGATATCTTGGATTCCCTCCAACCATTTAAGATATCTCGGGCGACCGATTGGTAATGGGTCCTTCATCCCTCGGGACAAACCTTGGCGAGGGGTTAAGTCAACACACTCTCTCACAACCATTTGGTATAAATCTTGGCGCATGTCGGGGTAATACCTAGCCAAATGCAAGTCTTCTACTTGGTTACATCAAGTCAGATCCAGATACTTCCATTCCTCGTCCACGACGATCCTTTCCGGTATCCTTCACACTAGAGTCCTCATAGTCCCCGACTACGGACTCACCAACCCTATTGATCATCCACATATGGTAAACGGGAAGCCCTCACGTCCTCTCACGGGTTGGTTACCGGTCTTAAGCGCCCGTGAGCCCAAGTCTAACCATATGCAACCCTACCAATAAATGGCCCCCACAATGTGATTCCTGTCCTCTCACGGGTTGGTTACCGGTCTTGAGCGCCCATGAATCCCCATTGCTACCACGGGTCGTTCGGTCTCAATACCCCTCCGATTAGGGTCGACATAACAGGACATCCTAGCCAAACACTACTAGACAATCCTATATATGTCATCCAACGGTTTAGGAAGGTGTCCGGAGGGCATCTCCGGAAACATCCCATAATATTCCCGTAGTAGTCCAAGGACAGAAATGTCAAAAGGACACCTCTCCTTTCCAAACCATACGTAAGCATACACATGCATCAATTCATATCATCACATATATGGTAACTCCATATATGGAAAGAAATCAATATTTACAATCATTTGTATAACATTGGTAAGTAAATCATACATGAATCAATTCAATATGAATAAGTAATGCTACTGTAATCAAAGTTATGCAACAGTAGTATATCATTGTAAGAATCTAATTTAGGAAACATATTAATGATATTCAAATATAGAAACTAGATTCATGCTATCTATGTAATTAAGGAAATAACCATCCTTACCTTTTATAACTACTTAAAGAGTCCTAAGAAATCAAGTAAGATCTTGGCAACCTTGAGAAGAAGGTCCTAAACAAGTATATACAACATATTAGGAAAGATCCCTAACGAGAAAATATAGCAAAGCATCCGAAAGCAGACCAATTCAGGTTCTTTGTACTCATTGGTCGAGTGGATTGGTCGAGTGGTCCGTCGACCAATCGATCGACCAATGCGACGATAACTTAGAAAATCGAGAGTTTTGAGATATGAAATCCGAATTTGGTGGTTCAAAAGGGTACTAATCAAGGGGTAGACTACATCAGTAGTATTCTAGCATATAGGGGACCTCAAAACACTAATCAAATCAAGGTATCAAGATCCAAATTAGGAAACAAAAAGTTACCATAAATAAATCAAACATGGATCTTGATGAATTTTGAAATAGAAAACAAGGACAAGAACTATAGGAGGATGGATCATTGCTTTTGGTAATGGAAACATGAAAACATGCATAGGTCTTCATGGAATAAGGCTTAGAAGCATAAATCTAAATAAGGAAATAAAACCTACCATATATGTACTATCATGCATCATGAAGAACACATAGTAAGGTAGAAGAGAACAACTAGAATTCTATGGATTATGGATCATAGAAAGAAAACACAACCATTAACCACTAACATGATCAATGAAAGAAGGTCCAAAGAGATCGGAATTTAGATTAGGAAATTAACAGAGATTAAATCATGGTTTGATCATGAATCCTTCAAGAGCTTGCAATGATCATGGTTAAGATCATTGTTCTAGCCTTAAATCCTTAGGATGATCATGAGAACATGTTCGAGAGATGTTTGCAACGGGAGGATGCAGCATCTCTTCTACTGTCTCAACTCAAAAAGGAAAGAAAAACAAAGATGTAGGAGAAGAAGAGAGAGTAGACATACCTTTTGATGCAAAAAGAAGAGTTCCGACGAAGATCCGCCAAGAAAACTCCAAGGATGCAAGAGAGGTGACTTGCAGAGGTCTTTGGTTCGTTCCGAGAGGGTTTGGAGGCAGCAAATACGAAGTGGACTCGAGGTTAGACTTAAATAGAGCAAGAATCAACCTAATTGCCAAAGACAAGCACCCATTGGTCGAGTGGATTGGTCGACGGCCCGATCGACCAATCAGTCGACCAATGCGGCAACAAGGCCAAAACAGGGAATTGAAGGCCCGGATCAAATCCAAACCTAAAGGGGTTTTGCACACAAGTCAAGTGACTCACCTAGTAGGTAGAAATGCCTTCAAACCAAGATAGAGATCACTCCAAGTCCATCAACTAATTAGATCTTCATCGGATTCTGTTTCCATAAATAGAACCTCATCATCAACCTTCATGGATTCAAAGCCGGACATCAAGTCCTCTCTTTGGGATGGCCCAAAGCTGACTTCTTACTTTACTTCGGGTCATCGGACCTACAAATAACAAGGTTTCCGGGTCAAGGTTAGGGCTGGGTTTCACATTCTCCCCCCCCTTAAAGAAATTTCGTCCCGAAATTGAAAGCGTACTGTGCTTCCAAAGAGGTAAGGAAACTTCTCCTTCATGTCTTCTTCCTTCTCCCAAGAAGCTTCTTCAGAGGTATGGTTCTTCCACCGAATCTTCACTAAAGGAATGGCGCGATTCCAGTTGCTTGTCCTTCCTATCCGGGATTTCGGCCGGTTCTTCATCATAGGTCAAATCAGCACTAAGTCCTTCAGTGCTTGCTGCAAAATGTGTTCCGGATTCTCTATGTATTTTCGGAGCATCGAAATATGGAACACATTGTGCACACCAGCAAGAGACGGAGGTAATGCTAATCGATACGCAACAGGTCCAACCTTTTCCAAAATCTCGAAAGGTCCAATGTAACGAGGGCTAAGCTTTCCCTTAACATTGAATCTCATCACACCCTTCATTGGTGAGACCTTCAGAAAGACTTTCTCTCCAACTTGAAATTCCAAATCGGTCCTTCTCTTATCAGCATAAGATTTCTGTCTCAGTGAGGCAGACTTAATCCTTTCTCTTATCATATCTACCATAGCACTTGTAGCTTCAATCATCTCAGGACCTAAGACTTTTCTTTCACCTGTCTCGATCCAAGTACAAAGGTGTCCTACAAGTACTACCATACAAAGCCTTGAATGGAGCCATGCCTATTGTTGCTTGATAAGCTGTTGTTATAGGCAAACTCAACCAAAGCTAGGTGTTCATCCCAATTACCACCCATATCCACCACGCAAGATCTGAGCATGTCTTCCAATGTCTGAATTGTCCGCTCAGATTGTCCATCCGACTGGGGATGATGAGCTGTACTCAAGTTCAATTGGGTTCCCAAGGCCTTCTGCAAACTGTTCCAAAACCTTGAGGTGAACCTAGGATCACGATCCGAAACAATACTCAAAGGCACACCATGCGGACGAACCACATTATCCACATAAAGCACTGGCTAGCTTATCCAGGTATGAGTGATCTTCATAGGAATGAAATGGGCTGATTTGGTCAACCTATCAACAATCACCCACACAGTGTCATTGCCTTTACTTGTCCGAGGCAAGCTAGTCACAAAGTCCATGGAGATATCTTCCCACTTCCAACTAGGAATAGGAAGGGGTTGAAGTAATCCAGATGGAGGTTGTCGGACGGCTTTCACACGTTGGCAAGTCTCACACTTGGCAACAAAATCGTCAACATCCGCCTTTAGACCAAACCACCAAAAATGTTCCTTCAAGTCCTTGTACATCTTGGTGCTTCCCGGGTGTCTGATAAAGACCGACTGGTGTGCTTCCTTCAATATTTCATTCTTAACTTCATCGTTTGCGGGCACACACAGTCTTCCTCTAAACAACAAAGCACCATCCATGGATATACCAAAGTTGGGGTCCGACTCAGGATTCGAAGAAATCTTCTCAACTTTGGTCAAAAACTCTTGATCGAACTCTGTGAGCAACAATCTTATCTCTAAGACCAGATCTTGCCGTCATGGCGAAAGAATAAAATCAGGAATTCTCGGGACGATTTCCAAACCAAAACTCTCAATAGAAGACCACAATGGTAAACTCAAAGCATTTAAATCCAAAGTCTTCTTCTGGTTCTTCCTACTAAGAGCATCGGCAACAACATTTGCTTTCCCAGGATGATACTTGAATATCACAATCATAATCGGAGACGAGTTCCAACCATCTCCT